>NW_022196897.1:41162290-41196551 GCF_008632895.1 Mastomys coucha
GGTGTTAGATGTTCTTAGTGTCTGTGGCTAGAGCTTGTCCTGTCCCTGCCGCCCTGTAAGTCCCCTGCCATTCATGGGGCTTGTTCCTCCAAGCTGGCTGCTCTGTCTCAGAACCTCACCGGAGAGAAATTGGGGGATCCTGCCTGGGTCTCTGGCTTAAGATGCTCTCTGGAGGTAGGCCCTCCACTTGCAGGGAAGGAGCAGAGAAGGATGCTGTTCCTCCTCTGTCACTAAGAAGCTGAGAGGATCCTGTCCCTGCTGCCCTGCGGCTCCCCTGGGAGTCGTGGGGCCTGTGCCTCCTGTCAGGCTGCTGCGGTCTCAGAAACTCACCAGAGAGAAAAATGCAATAGGAAATCTTAAAAGCAAATGATCATTATACATGAAGATTTCAACTAAGGGAATAATGATGTACTTATAACCAAACAGGCCTCAACATACACACACATACACACACACACACACACACACACACACACACACGCGCGCGCGCGCGCGCGCGCAAACACACACATCCCAAGTGAAACATTAGTAGTTTAGGTATTGTAGGCAGATTACAACATCAAATGGAAAATAAATGACAAGTATGATCAAAAAGGAAGGTCATCTGCAGTACCTCACTTCTAACATCACAACAAATTCTAAATAGACCAAATTTCAATGCAGTTTAAGGTTTAAATATATCTAGTAAGGCGCATGCCTTTCATCCCAGCACTTGGGAGGCAGAGGCAGGTGGATTTCTGAGTTTGAGGCCAGCCTGGTCTAGAGAGAGAGTTCCAGGACAGACAGGGCTACACAGAGAAACACTGCCTCAAAAAAAATATCTAGTGAAAGGAAGCATAGGATACGTTATATAATAGTTGTGAGAAAATAGTCTTTTAAAGTATAACTAGCCTCCAAATTAAAAAAAGAATTATACATACTAAATTTACAACAGTCAGTGAGTGTCAAAGATTAAAAATAAAGATGATCAATTTATAATGAATGAATGAGTGAATGAAGAGGAGTGCTGAGTGTAAAGAAGCTAGCAGCCAAGCTGAGGATATGATCATAAGTAAAACAGTAAATTAGTATGTTCTCTGAAAGCTGGCAATAATAACAGGACACAGTAGTCCTTTCTCTATCTCAAAGGGGGCAGACAGAAGCATGTACTACATTCAGATAGAGAAATATGTACTCAAGGTGGCCTGGTAGAGCACAGGTTTCCTCCAGGGATTCAAAGAAGAAACCCACACCCCTCTTTTAATCATTTGCAAATAGTATTGACAGTATTGATCAATGTTGCTTAATAAGTATCTATCAGTCCATATAGTTTATTCTCTTAGCAAATAAAAACTTTAAAAAACAAGTAAAATTAAGAGTTTAATGAGTGAGATTATTAGCTTAGAGCCTACAAAAAAATCTATGAATTAAAATATAAACCAGCTATAAAGTAATATACTGAGGTACAAAAGAAAAAGACAATAAGAATCAGAAAAAAAGGAGATATATTATATATTGTTAAAGATTCCAAAACAAATTAGACAAGAAAATATACAACAGAAACATTACTTAAAAATGTTAGTAAAGAATCTTCAAAGTTAAGATTGTTTCTACAAATGTTGAGGAAATGTTGGAGCTAAAAAGTGGGTGTCTGTGTAGAAAAGAAAGAAATGGGATTATTATCTCAGACTATATATAAAAATTAATTCAAATTGGTCCAAAAATGTGAATATCCAATTATAGTAGTTCTAGAAAACTTGGTAACAAACTTGGTGACAAGACTTGAAGCAATGTTTTTCTTTGATATAGCATACAAATTCAGCAACAGAAAAGAGCAAAATGATACAACAAAATTTAAACTGTGGATGTATTAAAAACTACCATCAATATAATCACAGTTGACCTACAAGATAAAAAAAGTAATTTTTAGTTCACCAACTCATAAAGGTTAATACCCAACCATGTAAATCACGCCCACATTTCAATAACAATGTCAAAACTGCTGAAAAAGCAAAAACTATAATCAGAAGTCTCCAAGGAAACATATGTAAACATTTATCACAGAAAAAGATGCTCACTAAATATCAGAATAAAACCACACAATGAAATACCACTTCATAAATAATTGGTTGGCAATTATTAGCAAAAATGTGGTAAAAGTAGAATTCCTAGGTCAGAAGAGAAAATGATGCAAACTCTACAGAAACTGATATGATAGCTTCCCAAAAATTTAAAACTGAAATATTTTATGATTCAGAAATTTCACTTCCAAAATAATTTAAGGTATAATTAGACATGAATGATCCCAAACATCTGAAGAATGAGGCAGTGCTAGGCAAGCTCCCTGCTGGCAGAACCAGGTGAGAGGGAGAGAACCCGGTCCACCCGAGCCTCTTGGGGTTGAGCGGGATGGTGAGTCTCACAGCTCTGATCTCCTGCCTCCTGCCTCTGGAGAATAACCACCCTGAGCTGGGAGTCTGTCAAAGCAGGAACTCGTTTTAATGTATCAATCCTTTCTTTATAAAGGGCTGAGAGAGGAGGCGGAGTTTTCTGCTGAGGTGAGATGATGTAGGGGGAAAGCTGGCGAAGACTATGGGGTGACTGAGGGATCCAACAAATTTACTCTAAGTCAGCAGTAGCTAGGCAAAAGCAGGCTTAATCAGGTTGTGCTGAGTCACTCCAGTTCGGAAATGACTGAGACAATTTACAAAACTCGAGCCAGGCTCAGGTTTGTCCTCAAGGCCCAGACCAGGGCCAAATAGAGCCCTTTTGTTGAATAAATGGATATACAACATACAGTAAATGTATATCTAGTGATATAGTAATTAACTTTAAACATAAGGAAATTCTGAAACATGTAACCATGTGAGTAAAACCTTAAGACACAAAGCTAAATGAAACAAGCTAGCACCAAAAGAACTATAATTCATGTATGAGGTGCCAGGAATCTTCAAGTTTAAAGACAAAAAGAGCCAAGTCATGGCTGTCAAGTGCTGGGAGAGCATTGCTTAGTGAGAATGTGGTTTCATTTGTGAAAATAAACAAAGTTTTCAAGTGTATCATGGTAACAGTTGACCAACAATAGGAATCCCCATAATGCCATTAGACCCTTTATATGTTTAATTTAAATATAAAGTGAATATAATAAATGAAATGTTTTAAGCATAATATTTTAAACATAAAGTAATAATAAACAAAAAACTATTCCTATCTGAAAAATGCAATGTTACAATGAAGTAAATGCAAAACAGATTTGTCTATGTGCTCAATGCCAGGCCACCCAAAAGTATACACAGGGATGATTAGATCTAGCGTTAGACAAATGCCCAAGTCCCTGAGGATAGAAGGGGCTGAGGACAGGTGAGGATGCACAGGAATAGGATATAGTACTTGTAGTAAAACTCTTACCTTTATATTGTATATAATATATTTAAGGTGCTACATAAGTCTCCTAAATAACTCAAAAGTTTTAAGATTTATATTGAGATCTCTATATATTTGCTTTTCTTACTCAAAAGTAAAATTATAGTGGTATGAACTTTAATCTAGCATTCTTACTATAAATATTTAGTCATTTAGGACATAAAAACTGCCTATAAATATTAAATATAGCACATATACACAATAGAAAAATGTGCAAAACTCAATTATACTTTGAAATAGAAAGTGAAAAAACTAATTATAAAAATCATATTGACACATAATTAAATTACTTGAAATAAGGTGTTAATTTCTCCCTGCTGCCTCACTTAACTCACCAAAATGTCAGCAATTGATGACAATGAGAAAAAATATCTACAGTCAAAATTGAATGCCTATACATATAGCAAGATAGACACAAGCTTCATTACCAACAGGTCAAAGGATAGCAAACTCTCTAAGTCTCAGGATAGTGGTGCCCAATTCTCTGAAAGACTGGATAAGGTACCTTCCGTTTGTCCTGTCAGGTAGGGAGTGGTGGTTCTGGGGAGCATGATGGAAATTCCCTTATTACTAGAACTGAGAAAGGGGATTTTAAACAGATTATTAGGCTCAGAACAAAGACACAACCATGAGCAAGATTGTAGAAGCTATGATTTAGGGTGATGTATTAAGCAAACACCTTCAGCATCAGCTTGATGTGACCTTGGGCAGCATGTCTCTCCAGCAGCATCTCAGACTGAATATCAGGGTGACATTGTGACAGTACAGATGTTAGGTAGTTCTTCCTGCTGTGCTGCAATGGAAAAACACATCTGTACCTGAATGTCTAGACCTCACTTTGACCATGCTCTTTTCAGAATTTCTCTAGAAATGGGAGTCCTGAGTCCTTGGAAACTGAGTCACAGTTGTGGACAGTTGTCTGTCCTTTAACCTAGCACCATGGTCTCCATGGCTTGCTACATTAGGGTAGTTCCTTGTTGGGTTCCTGGGTTCTCTCTTAGATTCTTATTTCATTCAGCTATCATCTTTGTTATAATTATCCTCTGCAGAGGAAGAGGCAAGTGCAGAGCATCTTTGCTTGGCCATCCTGCCAATCTGTTGATTTTTAACATTTAAGAAATGTAACTTGCTCGCTGATTCCTAAAAAGGAGTTGCCTTGATCTTAACTTTGATTTTTCTGCAAGTAACACCATTTTAACAGAGTGCTCTCAGTTTTTCCTCTGTCTTTATTTCAAGCAGCTTTGTTACGATGTTTTTTTTCTTCTAATTTGATGTGTGTATATGTGGTGTATGTATATGTACACATGCATGGATTTAATAGTTCTGGCATGTGCATGTGGAGGCCCAGATGTGGACATCATGAATCTTTATTTGTTACCTCCAACCTTAGTTTTTCAGTCAGATAGTCTCACTAAACCAGAAGCTTCTCATTTTGGCTAAATTAGGAAGCCGTCGAGGTCACAGAACCTCTCTTCCGTGCTCTACACCCAGATGACGGCTGCCATGCTTTCCTGCCTCCCCCCATCCCCCCGTAGGCACTAACTCAAGTCACAACAGTTTTACTCCCGGAGCCATCTCCCCTGTGCTGGGCGTGGCATTTCTAGGTGCATA
Organism: Mastomys coucha; assembly: GCF_008632895.1. Taxonomy (NCBI): domain Eukaryota; kingdom Metazoa; phylum Chordata; class Mammalia; order Rodentia; family Muridae; genus Mastomys; species Mastomys coucha. Next base: position 41,167,304 of record NW_022196897.1, read on the forward strand.
GGTGCATTTGAGAGCATCGCTATGACTGCTGTTGCCTGTTTTCTGAGAATATGAATCTGCACTTGTGGTTCGATGTCTACATCTTAGGGATGTGTCTTTTATTCAAAGATACAATCATTTCTACTTCTCATGCTCTTTGTTTCCTTCTAGCATTCCAATCACACATGTATTAAAATAGTCAATATTTTTCTACAGTCTTGAATTTGTCCCCCCACTGTTGCTCCCTTATATCTCCTTTATTTGATTTGATCTGGAAAGTCAGTCATTTCAAGTTTACTAGTTGATTTTCATGTGACAAACTTTCTGACACAATCGTTGAGGAAATTCTTTACTTGCATTGTATTTTTAATTTCTTTTATTTTATTTTGACCTATTTTGGGTAGTTTCTTTATAGTTACTGTAGTTATGCACATGATCTTAAATGTTACCCACTTTTCCCCACCAGGGGCTCTGCATATCCCAGTCATGCTGTAGTTAGCGACCCTCTCAAATCCTCCTTTTGTTGTGATGTATCTGCAGTTGAGTTGTGTATGCTACTCTGATGAGATCATGTTACTTTCTGCCTTCCTTTATGACAAATATATTGGCTGAAAACTACATTTTTTTTGTTTCTTTATGTTTAGTTCAAGCGGATGAGTACACCACCATTAAGGTCTAATGTACCATCTCTGTTTATATTTAGTTATGCATCTGTCTTACGTTCAGCAGGTTTGCAAATAGCAGCAATTCTGACGTGTCACTGCTTTCCTCAACAAAGTTACCTCACTTCTTTTGCACACCTTTGTGAGCCTTTACTTTTTGCTCTTTGGTTAAGAACCTGGGAACACCTGTTCAAAGCCACAACCACCAGGAACATTGTGATAGTTAAGGGGACTCTCTGTAAAATGGAGACAATGCTATTTTCGGCCTTATATACCTAAAACTATTAGATAAACATTTGTGTTGATTAAATTGGCCTGCCTTTGATATTTTATTATAGCAATGAAACACTGAATATTACAGCACATATTTTACTTTTTAAAATTAAAATTGCTTAACATGAAAAGAACCTTTAGTGAAAAATAAGTTAAATCAAATATTCTATATCTATGAAAATGACAAAAATTCAAACTTTTATCTGGAAGATGAATTAATAAGAGCTCATATTGACTAAAAATGGGAGTGTCTCGGTACAATCACTCTGAGAACATATGGATGGATACATGATTAAAGTTGCTAAAGTACATATTAATAGGCATAGATGATTTCAAGTGATACACTGTCATTGATAATGATCACAAATAAGAAAATTGGGAAATAAATAGTTTTCTAATTATGGTAGACACTATACACATGTTTAAATTAATGAATTAATGAATTAATATATATATCAAAACAAATTTCTACAACAAAACTGAATTAAGTTTAAAGGTTACAAAAGAGAATGCAGAGAATAATGTTCCTCTAAAATAGAAAATAATCCAAAATAATTATTTGTATGCTTACATTCTTATACTTGTGTTTTAAAAATGTGAAAGTATGCTCTAGGATAACTCATAACAGGGTCAAAGCACCAACAACCTTCAGCAGGAAAAACGGTGCCAGGGAAAGCTTGCAAAAGTGATTTGGAATCACTTAAAACAGATGTAAAACAACATCTGGTAAATATGAATTGCGGTTGTGTTTGTGTCTGATTTGCTTTTTAATCTGTGTGTTTTAAATCTGTTGCAATTAAGCATTTTAAATAATTTTAAATATTTTAAATTTAATTAACTCAAAATCAAATTACCCTCATATTAACTATTCTAATGTGATAGAGATCACTTATTTCAAAGCATTTGGATCTTCTATAGATAAGAACTACCTGTACACACTGTTTTTCAGTTGGTTAAGAATAACTGTGTGAATAAAAAAAGTCTCCTATTACCACTTTCTGTGTTTGCAGTCACAAAGTAGCTAGAAGATAGTATTAGTTCTTAGCTACTGTGAGGTGCCATCACTGTGAATATTAGAAACATTTCACTGGGGCTGGAGAGATGGCTCAGTGGTTAAGAGCACTGACTGCTCTTCCAGAAGTCCTGAGTTCAATTCCCAGCAACCACATGGTGGCTCACAACCATAAGTAATGGGATCTGGTGTCCTCTTCTGGTGTGTCAGAAGACAGCAACATTGTACTCATATTCATTAAACAAATAAATCTTAAGAAAAGAGAAACTTTTCACTGGAGTGGCAGGATGACAGCTTGAGACTTACATTTCCTCTTTAGCAATGCCTCTAGGTGTATGAAGCCCTTTTACAGCTCATATTCCCTGACCAATTTCAAGGAGATTTAAGTCAACAAAGTCAATCCTGCTGGATGTATACTGAAATTATTTTATTGTTCAAGCGTCCCATCATGGTACACATTTCTATCATTAGACTTAGGTTTAATACATTTCTCATAAGATAAAATGTGAAAGACTGACAGGCTCTGAGTACCAGTTTTAATGGTTTTGTTTTGTTTTGTTTGGTGTGTGTGTGTGTGTGTCTGTGTGTGTGCGTGTCTGTGTGTGTCTGTGTGTATCTACAGGACTCCAAATACTCCAAGTTCCCTATCATACTCAGAAGCTTCATTTCTTTTTTCCTTTTTGGTCTTTTTAATCCTCTTTATTTATTCACTTTACATCCCAATCGCAGCACACCTCTTTCTAGTCCCCCCTCACATTGCTCCTTTCCCCAATCCCTCCCTCCCCTTCATCTCTGAGAAGGATGAGGTACTCCCTGCTCCGCCCCGTGTACCAATCTACCCTGACATATTAATCCACTACAGAACTAAGCACACTATCTACCACTGAATCCAGCCAAGACCACCCAGTGATGGTAACAGGATCTACAGGCAGGCAACAGCTTCAGAGAAAGCCCTTACTCCAGTTGCTGGGGGGCCAGCGTGGAGTCCAAGCTGCATATCTACTGCGTATATGCAAGAGACCTAGGTCCAGCTCTTTTATGCTCTTTCTTTGGTGGTTTAGTCACTGGGAGTCCCTAAGGGTCCAGGTTAGTTGCCTCTGTTAATCTTTTTGTGGAGTCCTTTTCCCCTGTAGGTCCCTCAGTCCTTTCTCCAACTCTTCCACAAGACTCCCTGAGCTCTGTTTAATGATTGGTTGTGGTTCTCTGTGTCTAACCTCTTGTCTGCAAGCATAAAAGTATGATTAATAGTGTTAGAGATTAGTGCTTTCCCAGGAGGTGAATGTCAAGTTGGGCCACTTATTGGTTGGTTATTCCCTCAGTCTCTATTGCCTATTTGTCCCTGGACTTCCGGTAAGCAAGACAAACTTTGGGCAGAAGTTTTTATGGGTATAGGCTGGGGTCTTTATCCATCCTCTGTGAGTTTGCCTGGCTACAGTAGCTGGCTATTTCAGGCTCCATATCCCCTCCTGCCTCAGCTCTAGTCATCCTTAGGGATTCCGTGGAGCCTCTCCAATGTCAGGTCTCTAGTATGTCTTAGAGATGCCTGCCCTGCCTCAAGTGTGTTGATTTCAGCTCACTGCCCTGGCCCTCTCTCCTAAGCTCTCACTATATCTCATCTTCACCTTCTGCTCTCCTACCCAGTTCCCTCCCTCCACCCAACTCCGATAACAAGTCTATTTCACCTTCTGAGTGAAATTCAAGCATCCTGCCCTGGGCCCTCCTTATTATTTAGCTTCTTTGGTTCTGTTCATGAAGCTTCATCTCTTAATTCATATAAAACTTTTGTCTTTTTTTTTTTTTGAGACCTCAATCTCATAGAGATCTGTTTGTCTCTGCTTCCAAAGTGCTGAGATTAAAGGCCCGGCCACCATGCCAAGTCTCATATAAATGTGTAACAATTAGATTATATGGACACCTATAGATATCTAATTCAATCCTAAGTTAGCTGTGCACCACTAAATGACCCAGGTGGGATTACAAGAATCTCATATTATGAAGATTTAATGTCAGATTACAGATAAATACAAATTTATTATTGTGGCTAAAAACCAACTCCCATTTACTCTACTATTCACATTACTAATATGTTTAGGATATATGCTATTTCAGATGCAACAACTTGCCCAATATGTTTACAAATGCGTGTTGCTTTTTATACAATTTTCCAGAACAAGAACAGATGGAATGAGCAGAGTGAGAAGGGAGAACATGTTTGAGTAGCCAGGTATAGACGGAGGCCTAGCCTTCATGCCAGTACTGCAGAATTCATGTGAGATACATTGCAAACTGCTAGGCAGCTCTGGAAGTCTCAAGTAAAGCAATTGGCCACTAGGACACTCACAGGGACAAACAAAGATTTTGTCAAATCTCACATTCCATTACTTAATAAACCCACATGCAAATTTTCTTTTAAATATTTTAGTCATGCTAATATGGGAAGATTAAGGAATTAGCATTCTAATCAGTATAAATTGGATCTGAGATGTAATAAGGGATAATCAAGTTGAAATTAATACCTTCAGTAATAAGGTTTTACCCAAATTACTTACTACTATACTCTGCTTAAATCTAAGTAATTTTTTGCTAAATGTGTTCCTAATTTCTGAGTCAAGATGACATATTTATGAAACATAAAATACTCAGTTAAAATATTGCCTATTATTGCTCACATTGAATTCTAATATGACCCAAATATACCTATACAGAGAGAGGAGTATCCATTTTCAAGGATGAAATTATTTAGGAAGTGTTAGGTCTAATCTCTCTGTTTTCCATGTATTACATGTAGGAAAAAATGTTGAGTACCTCATATACATATTCTCAATCAGTCTATTTTTATCCAGGAAATTGATTTACACATTAATTTTAAAAGCGTTTTATGAGAGGAAAACTAGAGCAGGCTTGAAGCACAAAGTGGTTTTGCTTGCTTTCACTGCTTAGTCCATCGAGCATATTGAGCAGTCTGCCAGCTCTGCTGCTCAAGGTAATAAAACACAGTTCACAGACGCTCATTCTTTGTTTCCTGCAGTTTTCCTCACTAAAGAAGCCTCTAGGGAAGACAGTTGGGGAAAGTTAATAGACACCGTCTTTCTGACCTAATGGCTTGCCACATGGAATCAAACTGACCTTCTTTCTCTCACAGACTTTTCCAGAAACATCAAGCTACCAGAATATCTGACAATGATGTTTTTGAACCATGACAATGCCAAGTTTTAATCATTGCAGTATTAGCACACTACATAGTAAAACACTGATGTGATTTTCCTATTATTTTTGGTTGTCAAATCTACTTTTTCTGAATGTCTCTTCAGTGATGACAGATCGTTTCTGCACTGCCAAGCTACGCTCACTCATCGCTGAGTCAACAACAGAGAGGCTGCTGACTTCAAAACAGTGTAGCCATACTGCCTTAGGTCATTACAGATATTACATTATTCAATGATCATAACAAACATGTGAATTCATGATAGTATGAAAGTAGAAGAGCCTGGGAGAGCTTCTACATTGCCAAAGTGGCGGAGCTATCATGCATGACCAATTGTCTTAACTGTCATCTTCATCTGTTCTCTTTCCTTCATTTCCCTTTATTGGGGGTAAGCCATGATATGTAAGAATATGGTTTGTAACATGATTCTTAATTCTGTCAAAGGGATGGACACCAGTCACTAATTCTCATTGATCAATTGCTACATATCATGCTGCCTTCCAAAGTCTTTGGAACAATTCCTTCATTTGATTTTTTTAACTAATATTAAAAATATGTAACCTCATGTTACATGTCCAGAATCCACCACTTAAGAGATATCTGAAAAATTACCCAGGGTCACAGAATTAGAAAAAGGAAGCCAAACTCTTAGCCACAAGTAGATTAAAGTGATATCAGATACATCATAATGCTGTTCCATATTTAACTCATTGTTTCCTATTTGTGTTTTTATTATTTAATTATTCCTTTATACAAAATACTGTCATATCTTGAGTTTACAGAGGGAAAAATGCCAAATTAAGTATGTTTAAGAATTTGTGATTTTATTTGTACAATGTTGTATGATAGACATAAACAGAAATTAATTATGGAGGTCACTTAATAATAAACGAAGAAAAATGTGAGTGAAATCTTATATATTTGATGTATATATTTATTCATAGAATCTACCTCTTGTAACACAAACTACATATCTATGAATACACACACATATATATATATATATGTATGCATAAGTTTTGATCATCCTATCTGATTCAATAATATGCAACAGAAAAAGCAATATATTCTTTACCCAAATGGATGGGCAACTCCTGGTAAATTATTAGCCTCTGTTCATGTTTCCCATAAAAATTCATAAAGTTTTTTTTTCTTACCAGTTTTTTTCTTACCTGGACAATGTGATATTTGGGTCTGTGTGGATGAGATGAACCTGCCAAATCATTCTTCTCCAGAGAATGCTGTTGATTTGATGTTCAGCATTGGGAATTCAGAAATCAAATATATTTGGACACATAGCTTTAGAATTACCTTGTCTAAACTAAACTACCTGTTCTGTGTGTCTCTTGGAACAATCTAACACTGGCATTTATTATGAGCATCTGGGTTTGAGCCAGACTCAAGAGGTTTCTATAGCCATGCATAACAATTATTAGAATATAACAATCTTTAGTATCATATAATACCAGCTTTAATCCTTCAAGAGGATGTTAGAAGGTAGAAAAGCATGACTTTTTCCTGTAAAATAGAAGCTAAATTGACAAAGGAAAGAAAAAAAAAACCTCTTTGTGATTAGCTAAATTTGCACAGTGTAATCAAATAAACCTGGACAAAATTCACTGGCTCAGTCTGAGGCAGGTGAACAGTAGACCAACTGTGAAAGTGTCATTTGATTCCCCCAAAGGAGTCACAAACCACTGTCGGCCAAACTTATCCAGAAGGAATATAAACTGCTGACTTTTGGTTCCCAATCTGCTACAGATTAGCTCTTTTAAGTTTCTCACTTTTGGTTGTTATTATTGTCATTTATTTCTATGACCTTTTAGCAAATAAACCTCACTATGCATGTGTCTTGTTTTGCCCCACCCCCCAAAAAAACCCACACCAGTTACAGTAAATATTTATGATTCAGCTTAATGTTCATTGTGACTTAAAAGGCCAAGTTGCTGTACTTCCATGTCCTCAGAAACATCCTTACTTAGGGTCCACAGCACCTCAAAATGGTCAAACACAGCAGACAAAGCTGTTGAAAAAAGAGCAGACCTTAGAACTGTAGTTCTCCACCACAGCTACGAGCCATTAATACAATTTCACATGTTGCTATGACTCCCAACCATAAAATTATTTTCGTTGCTACTTCATATATGTAATTTTGCTACCATTATGAACTGCCATGCAACTATCTGTGTTTTCCAATGGCCTCAGGCAGCCCCCATGAAAGTGTTATTTGATTCCCCTAAAGGAGTCACAACCTACAGGTTGAAACTTCTTCCTTAGAGAAACCAAGCACACAGATTTAGAGTTGTAGAACTTGTCATTCTTAGACTGGCAGGTCCAGCCAGAAGTCCCAGCAAGCTGTAGAGAGCCTGAGCCTGGTCTATACTTACTTATAACACTACTGGTTGTACAGTATGAATTTGATTATTTCTGTTATTGATGGGGGTAGGTGGTTGAACTTTAGTCTACTTCACTAAGGACATGCATGACTAAGCATGGTTATAGAGCAAAACCAAGGAAGAAATAGGGGAATAAAGCTTGAAAGAGCCAAAGGAGTTTCCTATGAGATGTGCCTCCTAGAAATATAAGAAAGTATACCCATAAGGTTTCATCAGTGTCACAGCATAAGCATGAGCTGAACAAAGAAAACAACAGTAGACATGCCAAACTAAATGGGAGAGAGAGCATGCGACTTCAACCCTAAGGAAAGACCTACAGAAAACTAAGCAATGCTGGGAATATAATATATAGTCTTCTCCAGGGATAATAATACCAATGGGTTGTCTAATACAAATGGTCAGGATGTTTACTCCTTAATACATACACATAAAAGCAATATTATACAGATCTAGCAAATTATACTTAAGAAAAATATATGCATATACATACAGCCATATAAAAAAATTAATGAAAATAAAGAGCATGAATTTGAAAGAGCAAGAGAGGGTATGTGGGAGAGTTTAGGATAGTGAAAGGAAAGGGAAAATGATGGAATTATATTATGATCTCAAATATAAAAAATACTTTAAAAAGTAGAAAGAAGGGACTAGAGAGATGAGCCAGTAGTTATGGTTGTTCTCAACTTGTGGGTCATGGCCCCCTGGGGATTAATTGACCCTTTCACTAGGGTTTCTTAAAAACATTTGAACAAATGTTTACATCACCATTTATAACAGTAGCAAAATTGCAGTTTTAAATTAGCCACAAAAGTAATTTTATGGTTGGAGGAATATGAGGAATTATATTAAAGGGTTGTAGCATTAGGCAAGTTGAGAACCAATAGATTTAGAGAACTTGCTGCTCTTACAGATGGGCTTTGTTTTGTTCGAAGTACTCACACGAAGGCTCACAACCACCTCTACTCCAGTTCCAGGAGATCTGACACCGGCTCTGACCTTCCCTGGCACCAGGCACAAGATGGTTAACATCCATTCATGCAAGCAAAGCTACCATACACATAAAATAATACTAAAGCTCTAAAAAAATAAAGAGACATCTCATCAAAGAAGATATGTAGATAGTAAACATTACTAGTAAAAATGTACATGAAAATAATGATGATGTATCACTACAAAGTTATTGCAATAGAAAAATTAAGGACACTGACAAAAACCAATTGCTACAAAGAATTGAGCTAAATGGAACTCTCATTCTTTGCTGGTTGTAACACAAAGTTGTATAACTACTTCAGAACATAGATTGCTCATCTCTTACACAGCCAAATATATTTTTTCCACATGATTCAACAATCATAATTTCTGGTATTCATGCAAAGGAGAACAATGATAATAGTAGTTTTATTTATAATTCCTAAACCACTGCAACGTGTTTATCATCAGGTGAAAGAATAAACTCTGGTATATTTAGGGAATGGAATATTATTTAACTTTAAAACAGAATGAGATTTCAGTCCATGAAAAAAATATGGAACAACCATGGGTGCACATTGCTAAATAAAATAGTGCCAAAAGAAAGGATGCATCTTGGGTAAGTGTACCTATGTGACATTTTGACAAGGAAATGCTATGGGTTTATAAAAACCCAATAGTTGCTAAGATTTCTGGGAAGCTGTGAATGAATAGGCAGAGAGCTATTTAGAACAATGAAACTACTGTGTTACTGCCATTCTGTGCACATGGGATTTATGCATTTGTTAGTTCCTTAGAATTAACAAGCATAGACTGTAGTGGACATCATCAACTTTGACTGGTCTATGTAGCTTAATTATAAGTAATGTACTATTTCCAAGAGACATCAATATGGCAGAACTTATACATGGAAGAGAGCAGGCATCAATGTGAAGGAGTTATACTTTCTATTGAATTTTACCATGAAACTAACTAAAAGCAAAATGTAAAGAAAAGAAACAATTCATACTGCTTTGATCAAATAGCTCCAGTAAGTTAAATCATACCTACAAATCCTTTTGAATATGTATGTTTTCATTACCTCATTATAAGCCTATGGAAGCATTAAGATTAGATGGAACTTACTTTAGGGGTAGAGACTTTTAAATACTTAAAATATTTGAATTTGTAAAGTCTATTATCCTTCTAAACTTACAAATCATTTGAGAGTTCATCCTATTAATTCCTGCCAGACAATTGCAAAATTCAAACAGTACATTTTATCCTCTAGCAGGACTAATTTTTTTCTTGACATTAGGGAAATTAAATTAGAGAACATTTGTTATTCTGAAAATGAGAACTGAAAAACAAGCTATGCATATAGACTTTCTTTGTAATTTGGGTGACATCAAATCTACTGAACATCCACATTAAGGCTTATAGTTTCTGTACCAGATATGTTTCTTAAGGCCAACTGACTCAAAAGTACTGATTTAATGAGTTGAAAACCAATAAGATACAAGTAAGGTTCTATTATCCTATAATACATGGATCTATAAAGATACATTAGCTGGGCTTAATGGTACACATTTGCAATTATAACATTAGAAATTAGAGAGAAGCTGATTATTAATTTGAACCCAGTTTGAGTGAAATGTTGACATAAGAACAAACAATTTGCCAATGATTAAAAAATACATTCTCAGTGTAAAAATATAAAATATTGTTCTATTCACAGAAGTCAGGATATTAGTAAGGGATCTTGGGTAGGGAGGATCCTAGCTGAGGGAAGGGAGGACAGACACAATGACTCAAAAAGAGAAAGGGAATATTGGAACATGAAAAGTTAAATGGAGTGGGAGATAGGCAGATTAGAAAGGAAATCATGGGGAGAGATAATTAACACTAAAGACATTATGAAAAAGTCAAAGGAAAAACTACTACTGCAAAAGCTTCCATATGCATACATACATACATACATACATACATACATACACACACACACACACACACACACACACACACACACATTCACACAGAGTTTGAGTAGAGTTACCCCACAGTAGGGAAACAAAGACCCTACTAGACACTACAGGCTAACAAAAAGCCCAATATCAGAGATAGGTTATTTCTATTAAATGTGTTGGGCACTGAACTTCAACAGATAGTCAAATACCACAAGCTACTGCCTTTGCTGTTGGTTACATTAGAGAACTTGATGGTTAGACCCTATGTCCGAAGATAATACATACTTGAATAACAGTAGATGAAGAAATCAAGCTGGAACTGATGTAGAAGCATTATCCTTACTGGCTAGTTTTTGTATTTCTATAAGGTGCTCTTCATGTTGCCTGATTAAAAAAGTAATCATTAATTTTATCTAATTGTGAACCCTTTCAGCTACAATCATTACCTGCCCCAAAAGATATGCCCAATGGTGCAATAATGGCATGAAACTCATGGAAGTTACCAACCACTTTCTGATTGAATTTAAGACCAGTTCCACAAGATGGAATTCATAAGTTATACCATTGTGAAAGCCCAGAACCTGTGGCTAAATATATCATAGGGCATAGGGGAGAATCTCTTATTGTTGCTCTGGTAATGGGCTTATAGTATTAAAAAAAAAAAAAAAAACCTAACTCATAAGGACTTAAATTACCCATACATTAGAGCACATCTCAAGCCTCTTAAGAAGAGCTTCTTTTTGCAGTAGATGATTAAGAGAGAGAACCATAATTGTTCAGAGAAAAAGAAACAGTGAAATCCTTAGATACATGCGAAATCTATATTATAGTCTTCTTGCCAAGACTTGGTGATCACTGAAAAAGAACTGGAAAGACGGTAAGAGCCAGAGTCAAAGGAGGACCACAAGAAAACAGTGTTCTCTGAACTCAGTAGGGCTTTTAAATGTGCGAATCCATAGTGGTTCTGTCAACACACAAGTCATCTGAACCCTCAAACCAGACAAAACCCCAGCTTGTAAGTGGGGTAACACAGTCTTATTCCAAGAGGAGGTACTGTGGCTGAGAAGAAGAAATTATTTTCTTTAACAGTGTGTCCTAAAAGCATGTATATAGAAAGCATTATTGACCTTGATGGATTTTAAACCTTAAAAAAAAATAGAAAAAAGGTGAACACAAAGTTGAATGGGTAAGGAACTGGGGCACAGATTGGGATGGAGATGCGAAGAAAGATAAATAGGATCAAAATACCGTATATGAAAATCTCAAAGAATGAAAACAAAGACTTATGAGTATATAAATTGCTGTAGGAAGTTATTTGAAGAAGTTTATGTGTTCTCCTTTTTCTTTGTTATTTTATTATAAAAATAATTTTTTACAATTGAATAAATGGATGTTTTTAACAGAAGAGTTGGACTACAGAGACTAAATGAAAGGTTACAAGTATCGTATGTCCACCCCATATTAAATGTGCTAAAATCATCAAAGAATAGACATCATGTTGAGTGCCCACATCAGTGAGTCCAGTGCAGCAGGCACCGGAAGATGGAGCTGAGTACTATGTCCTTGAAGCAGCTCTTAAGCTACACATTCTTGAAAATTTTTCCTTTTATGGCTTTCTCCAAAAAGATGTAAGGAGTTTGGGGCTCCTTATTTAATTAGAGTTAATGTTAACTACTCATCTTAGACCTCTAGTGCAGAAGATTTTATGTGTATTGAAACCAGGAAAATTCATATGCATACACATGCATACACATGCATACACACGCACAAACACAGACACACATACACACACACACACAGAGACAGAAGGGAGAGGGGGAGGAGAAGGAAGATGGGGAGAGGAGAGACAGAAACACACAATAAACCCGAAAATTTCATCCATGGAGCACTACTTTAACTGGATTTACAGGGTTTTCATTGCATGCAACAGTGGGTAAAGGTTAGTCTCATTTGTTAAGAGACTGGTTCAGAAAAATTCATGAAAGACGCCATTTGGCAACAAACATGAGCAAAATTCTTAGACATTTTGCAGAAATGCTGTTTGATATTAGCATCATTTTGGGGAACGTTCACCAGCTTAAGAACTGTCATTTAGCACAAATCTTCCTCTTTCATATAGGGAAGATGAATGACAAACTCCAATTCTGAGCACTGCTGTGAGTATTTCTTTATTGGACTAAAGTGATGCAAATAGTTCTAGTCAGAGATTTTGAATTTTTTTCTTTTTTTTTTATTAGATGTTTTCTTTATTTACAATATCTCCTTTCCCAGGTTCCCCTCCAAAAGAAAAAAGAAAAAGAAAATCAAATAAGAAAAAAATAAAAATAAGAAAAAAAAACTAAAACAATCCTCTGTTCCCTCCCCCATCCCCCTGCTCACCACCCCACCCTCTCCCACTTCCTGACCCTGGCATTCCCCTACACTGGGGTATAGAACCGTCACAGGACCAAGGGCCTCTCCTCCCATTGATAATTGACTTTGCAATCCTCTACTATACACATGCTGCTGGAGCCATGAGTCCCCCTATGCGTACTCTTTGGTTGGAAATTAGTCCCTGCGAGCTCTGAGGATACTAGTTAGTTCATATTGTTGTTCGTGCTAAGGGGCTACAAACCCTTCAGCTCCTTGGGTCCTTTCTCTAGCTCCTTCATTGGGGACCCTGTACTCAGTCCAATGGTTTGCTGTGACCCTCTACTTCTGTATTAGTAGGGTACTGTCAGAGCCTCTCAGGAGACAGCTATCTCAGGCTCCTGACATCCAGCACTTGTTGTCATCCACAATAGTGTCTAGATTTGATGACTGAATATGGGTAGGATTCCGAGTTGGAGCAGTCTCTAAATTGTCCTTCCTTTAGTCTCTGCTCCAAAGTTAGCCTCTGCAACTCTTTTGTTCTCCCTTTTAAGAAGGAACGAAGTATCCTCATTTTGGGCTTCCTTCTTCTTGAGTTTCTTATGGTTTATAGTTTGTACTTTGTGTAGAAATATTGTTTTAATAACACAAGACTCCACAGAACAGAGAAAAAGAATAAATTTTGGTCATTATACCAGTGTAACTTCTTTACCCAATTATTTAATAATAAAAAAAAAAGAAACAAACAAAAAAAAACCATCTTTTACCAGCCAAGACTAATCACAAGGATTTTTATTTATATTTTGTAAAAAGTAAAATGCTTGGTTCATAAGGCTTTTCAAAATATATGAACTTTCCCTTGAAGATACAATGCTCTTTAGAGCAGAAAACATGTGGTTAGGGAATTGCCAGTTGATAAGTGTTTGACCTGTGAGGCCTCATGTTTCTTCTCAACAGTCCATTAGGTTCTAATGTAAGGCCCAAGAGTATGAAGTGTGCTTATCACAGTCACTCTATGGTTTGAAATGGTATGTTGAGTATTTATACATTTCAGATAATGTTTTGTCATCCTCTAAAAAGTAGCTTTATTATTGGAGCAGCACACAGTTAAAGCTTCCAAAAGAAATGCGTGAGAGGCCACCCAGGTCCTGTGCTTAGAAGGTAAACTCACATCCTTGAGCTTCATGATACTCTTCATGTATAGGTGGAAAGGTACTTTGAGTACAAGATGAAGCAATTACCAAATCTCAATGCTTTCAGTAGCCAAAGGTGTTCAGCAATTAACAGCATCCTTAAGAGTATCATTTTAAAACAAGCAAGCTTTACTTCTATGAATTTTAATGTGTTCCTTACATCCAAAACACACAACAGCATCTGCATTGCAGTTCTAAGATGCCCATCATGAAATTCTTCATATAAGAACTAAAACTTTATATATGATTAATGGATACATATATTTCCTATCCATAATTTTCTATACTAACCCTCTTGTTGCAAATATTTATTCTACAGAATTAATGTACCATGTTTTTAAAAACAAGCTTTCCAAGAAGAGCAAAGCCTGTCACTTTCTAAAGAGAAAAAGAGAAAGCCCTATGAATACAAATTAATTTCCTTGCACAATTGCTTTCAAAATGAAATGAATTTACAGAGTATGTCTCAGAATACATCATAGGAAGGCATCGAGGTTGGTTTACATATTAATCCACTTGCCCAGCATCTTGCTTGGTGACCTGGCAGGCTTCAGCTGTGCACAATGGCATAGAGACAGGCTGCTGAAAAGTCTGTTCTTTAAAAATGTCACTCCACACTGCGGAATATGTTTTATTAAGGGTAATGGGAAACGTGCAGATCCAGTGGCGAATTTGCTTTTCTTTCCTCAGAAGGAAGTTAAACACAGACATAATAGAAAAATTTGCCATTAACTTAAACTACCAGTGTTGTCTCATGCTAGGACCCAGTCTCCACTCCAAACAGAAGATCGCAGTCTAAATTTTCAGAGGTTGACCATCCCAGAGTGTCCACTGTCTGAAGCTGAGTATCACATGGCTAAGATTAAATTGCTTCAGACAAAGCTTACAGCCTAAGAAGGAACATTTTCAGGACACCATGAAAAAGAGCCATTTTAAGACACTAGCGTTGATTCATCAACATGACTCATTGTCATGTTTTTCAAAGAGATAACAACATGCAGGTCAAAAAAATGATTAAAAGCATAATTACTACAAAGTGACGTTCATGAAACTTCAGTTTTATGAATTTCCTAAAAGGTGGGCACTCAATGTTTCCCTCAGGGTTGGACTCAAACAAAGATTCCTCTGACCCTAAGCAAAAGCAAAAGACTTCCTTTTTGTAAGTGAGTTTTGATGTTCAATGAGCTATAAATCCTATTGCCTCTACTGAAAGGTCATGATCTCTAGAGTAGAAGGAAGTAGATTTTGAAGTACTATGTGAATTGGATGTAGTTCATAGTCTGTATTTAATACTGAAAATGCCAGCATCAAAGCTTTGTGACTCCATGAAATTTCATGAATAAAACTTAATGAGCTGTTCTTAATGAGCTCTAATTTTTGGATAGCAAGGCCCAGAAAAGGCCTTATTTTAATTTCACCATTTAGCCTCATTGTCTTGAAATTCTTTCTGAAGTATATTACTATTTATTGGTGAGGTCTTCTGGCACAGTGGTAGGATGTACCAGGATCTTAGAGCCTCGTCTCAAGTCCTACCTCCTACAATCTCACTAATTTCTTGGGACTAAATGTTACTCTTTCTCAGATACTTCAAGCCTCATTAATGCAACACCTGTTATCCCCACCCAGCAACCACTAACAGTATAATGTTGTAATAATTTTAGGTTTATAAGCCAAAGCTTCCACACTTAGAAAATGGATATGACAATGACCCCTGCAACACAGACCTATAATAAAAATTCAACTTCTAAAACTCCGTGGAAAGGACATAAGACTAGATAAACTACAAATAGACCAATAACATTATTTGTTTATTTCTAATGTTAGAAAATAAGCAAACAAAAATATGCCTTGACTTCATACACTGATGTAGGAACAAAGAGTAATGAATCAATATTCTGAGACCATTTTCCCTGAACTGAAAATAGCATTTTGTTAAAATCAATATATCTGATGAGTTTTAATATATTATTATTTGTTACATTTGTGTTATGTCTACTAATTAGTAAATATATATCTCTTCTTCAGAATTTTAGTCTCCTGAAATGCATCATATTCTCACCCGTTTTATTGAGATTAATTAGTCATCAATATGTGCATTTGATCTCCGGAAATTATTTAGCCTATATAATTGAAATAATGTGTTCTTTTCCCACAGTTTCCATTTCCTTGCCTTCCCTCAGCTCAGAAAAGCTGTATTTCTGCTCTCTAATTCTCTTAACTTAATTCTGAGATATAATGATTGAAATGCTGCTTATGGCCTTTCTGTGTCTCATTTGGTCCACTTAGCATAATGCTCTCCAGAGTCATCCATGATGTCATGGATAGAAGGATGATACTCATTGAAAACTGAATATTATTATTCAGACACATACATGCACAAGTTCTACATTTTCATCTCCATATTGATTCATGGATGCTTACACTGTTTCTATTTTCTGTTTATTAATAATAATGTTACAATGGGCATAAGGGTATAGATATCTGTTAAATATAGTACCTTAATTTCTTTAAGATAGATTCACAATAGTGAGACCTTGAGAAATTTTAGTACTGCTTTCCATAATGTTTTTACTAATTTAATTCCTATAAATGGTGTTCAAAGATTGTTTTTCCTCAATATTCTCTTCATGACTTTTCTTTAGTCTTCTGGAGCCATTTTTGCCAGTATGAGGTGACAGTTCATCAGGTTTTTATTTGCATTTTCTGATGTTGTGATTTATTTGGGTTCCCTGGGTAATATTGACTCAGAGTCTATGCTCACATAATCAAATTTATCAATTGCCTAATTTTTTGCTCTGTTCAGTTTTCCTCTCCTCCTTCCTCTCTTTCCTTCTATCTTTGTTTTACTCTTTCTTTCATCCCTCTTTCCGTTTTCACACATCCCCCAAATACTTTATTATATATGAATATGAGAAATAGTCTTCCCTAGGGAAGAGGACACTAATTGGTTATCCAATGTTAAGTGATCAGTCCTGAAAAGATACATACAAATAACACTGCACAGACTGACCAGGTTGTACTCATTTACTTAGTAAAATATATGTATATACATATACTTATATATGGACAACAATTAAGAAAAGAAGAGGTCGGCCCATAATTTGAAAGATACAAGGAGTGGTATATGAGAGAGCTTGAAGCAGTGGTTCTCAACATTCCTGATGTTATTCCTCATGTGGTGACTCCCAACCATAAAAGTATTTTGTTGCTTCTTTATAACTTTAATTTTGTTAGTTATGATATGTAATATAAATATTTGATATGCAGAATACCCGATATGTAACATCCAAAGGGGTCACAACCCACATGTTGAGAATTATTGTTATTAACATACAGCTCATTTTTAGCACATACTCACTTTTTAAATGCTAAGATTCATACTTTAAACTTCTCTTCTGCATTGACTTTAAAGCACATTTAACACAATGATTAGTGTAGTAGAAAACTATAAACAATAAGAATTGGGAAAACCATTTTGTAGCTGAGTCATAGAATATTATGCTATGGAAGCTGAAATATGGGGTTATATTTAAATTAAAAGATACTTTTGTTATATCCAACAATCCTGATTTTTATATTGGTGACTTGAGGACACTTAGGAACAAGAGGGAGGCATACACAATTTATCTCATCTTGCTTTTTGGAAGGGGTGATATTATCCTTAAATAGATGCAAGAACTAAAATGAATCAAGTAAGAGAAATATGTCCTGGTAGACAAAGCTGGCCCAGTACAGTTGAAAGTGATAAGGAAGCTCACTAAACGACATGCAGTGTTCATTACTACAAATATGAAACATAGTCAATTATAAGCAAAATAACCATTATTCCCAAAGCTGTCTTAGGTTTTGAAGTTTGGCAATTTTTTTTATTCTTTATGTTTTTTCTCTTTTCTAAGGGTCAAGTAATAAGCACATGGACTTCTTTGCTAGCAGAGCAATCACACTGAGTACTTTAACACAATAATAATTATTAGAACTTACCTAGTATACATGCTAAGTTGCTTAACATGAGGAATACTGAAACAAGACTTTCTTTAACCTTAAATAGGTTACTTTCAAAATTATAATGATAGCTACTATGATTATCTTCTTTCTTTGCTCAATATATTATTTTAGTTGTAAGATTTCATTGACACATGTCAACACTATTTCACTTTTGCAGATAGATATCAGCACAGAGTATACCAACCCACAAAATAATGAGGTGTCCCTAGATATGCACTTATCCTTTGATCTACAGCAACAGTACCCATATCAACTAAGGAGTCAAAGAAGATCTGAAATAATTTATCATTTGTATCTGGCAAATGCCACGTATGTAAGACAGAAACCATCATGGTACCTGGGATATCCGATAGTCCGTGTAACATGTAGGTTTAATTTGCCTTCGTTATTGATTCTCTATCTAGTCTTTTCTCTTTTATTTTCCCTTGACATATGTTTAATGGTCATTTGCATAGTTGTTAAAACACAACAATAAAGAAATCATATCTAGTCTGTTATATGGAACTGTGATGTACAAATGTGAGTTAAGTAATAGAGAGGTCTGAATCAAAATGGCAAAGTCAATAAAACCTTGAGCAAAAGCCAAGGTCACCACAGGATGAGAGAGCTCTAGTGCTCTCAAGTTACAAGAAAATGAATCAGGTGATGGACGTAAAAGAGGAAGAAAATGAGCAATTCTGATTAATCTCTTTAGCTACTTCTTTGCCAACTGCAATGAGTGTGACTCCCCCTTCCAGTATCACTGTAATACGTTTACTTGATAAAGTGAAATGGCTCCTTTAAAGATAATTTAATTCCATTTAATTAAAGGAACCTATTATACTAGCCAGCACTTTGATCCATGTGGTGCTCAAGGCTCCCAACATATTGAACACCACTGCTCATTAGGAAACTCTTTAAAAAGTCATTTAGTGCTGACAGTATCTTCTACTCCACAAATGCAAATCTATAACTCAGGCTCAACATAATTGAACTATTATTCATAAACTCAAAGAATGATATTGTAAACATGCAGAAAATTAAGCTTACTTGCCTCAGACCCCTGGACATGTGGGCCAGAATGCAGCTTTTCATTGAAAAAAAGACAATACTTGCCAGTTCAGTTTCTCTTGCCTTTATTAGGAACATTCAGTAGCAAGACCCTAATGTTATGGAGAAGCTTAAAAAGGCAGTGTTTCATTGATCAAACCCCTGAAAATGACTTTAGATGCAAATATTTATTTTATTGATGACAACCAAGGTCTAAAATGCAGGAACCCTAATTAAATTCAATGACATAGTCTCCTCACCAAGTCCTTGTCTCTCTCAGGCAAGTTGAAGTGCAAGGGGACTGATTTGATCGTATTAAGTTGCTGCTCCTGGAAACTGGTGCTTATCACCGAGGGTTAAGGATTTTATCCGAGAACCAGTAACAGGAGACTTTAAATGGGAACCCCATCCTCCAGGTGGTCATTTACAGGTAATTAAACCCTTGGAAAATTTCAGCTCTGTAACAGTGTAATAGTCCAGTAATCCTGCTAAGCAAGTGGTCCTTTCCTAAACAACTATTTTAAAACCTTTTTCCTGTTGGCTATACAGCACACTGCAGAAGAGATTTGTTTGCTGACAGAGAAGACAATTAGGAGTCACAGTGTTCAGTGAAGCTTCTTCTACTAGTCATGCTAACAAAAGCCAAGTATTCTTCCCAGAGTGTGTTTATTTTGTACTTATCATCAGCAGAACACCATCATCATCAGCACCTCCGACATCATCACACTGCCACAGTCAGCATCACTTTTTGTTTAGCACTGCTGAGGATTAGACCCCAGGGCATAGTGTAGGCAAGCATGCTGCTATTTTACAACCCCAGTCTTAAATTGTTCAATTTTATCACTTGTCACTGTCTGGATTTCTTTGGAACCAAATGATATATATATACTGAGTGTCGGTCTGGTTTGATCCATATACAAGATCCAGTGGGACTAATCACTGATTCACCAAGACAAGGGAATGTTGACTGAGTATTTAACAGACTGTAACAGCTTCTCTGTTAGCATAGAGATAAACATATCAGGGGCACTGTTTTGAAACAAGAAGGCTGTCATAAATGTTACTTCCAGATTCCAACCTGGACTTGAGTGTGAGCTGCTGAGTGTGGTATCAGGTAGGCATTTTTTGACATAGAGGCATTTATTTATTTATTTTTTAACAGAATGAAAAATTTTATTGACCATTACATTTCTTTGCTAGGCAAATGTGTATGGACATGTTCAAATTTTAATCTATAATCACAGGCAGTAATGTTAATATATTGTTGGGTTTTGGTTATAAACTTCAACTAAATATGTGTGAAAATGCAATGGAAATATGACTGAAAATACAGACTCTGTGGTCAGTCTGTCTAGAAGCAAAACCCAGATCTGACCAGCTGTATCACCTTGAGCAATGATTTTTTTTGCTTAAATATTTTCTTTATTTACATTTCAGATGCTTTCCCCTTTCCAGGTTCCCCCTCCTGCGGAAACCCCCTATACCATCCCTCCTCCCCCTGCTTCTATGAGGGTATCCCTCCACCCACCCACTCTCGCCTCCCCGCCCTGGCATGAAGAGTATTTTATAGACCTTTTATACTGAACCACTCCATGGTACTACATCACACCCTCATGTACCACTGATAATGATGTTGCTGATCTGGAGACCAGATCTAGCACTCTGTACCATGCTTCGACTTTCCTGAAGAATAACAGAATCTCAAGAACAGAGTTAAGGAATGTCAAAGTGAAAATATTAAATGGTGAAAAGGCCATTTTACCTTTATCATTAAGAATGGCAGGGCTTGGCTTATCGACTATAATTCAACTATTAAAGCATTAAAAAAATACCTACCATGTAACAATTACCAAACTAGAAGAGGATATGATAAAGTAAAATGCTAAATGATGCTTATCAGAGAGTGATGTCAGCAGCATGGCAGAGGCGTACCTTTGAGCTACTTTCTCCAAAACATCCAATCGACAGCCATCCATGGGGGAGAATGTCTCTATAGGAGTTTAGGTATCTTTTGGCAACCCACTGGGTAAATACAATTCAAGAATCCATTCATTGAAGCTCGTAAGAAGGATAATGTTATTTACTTCACTGCCCTTGTCCTTAAGGCAGCGAAGCTCAATGCCAAGAGTTCTCTTAGCTTGGTATTTTCCCCATAGTCAGAGGTAAAAAGACGGCAAGTATCTGGTTCCACACCTCAAAAGGCTGCTTTCCAGGATCCCTGTGATCCACCCAATCAGGGTGCTGCTGGACTGACAAAGCTGAGTCACATGAAACCAGGAACCGAGAAAAGAAGCTGTGTGTCAGAGCAACCAAGGGTGTGGGACCCTACAAATAGCATGGGTTTCTACTGAAAACATCCAGATTCCTCCATTCACCAGTGATTTCCCATTAGACTGCAGTGGTCTGTGTGTCCCTTCCTAGATAGCAACACTGAAGTACATAATAATTTCTTCAAAGAGAAATTATCATTTTCTTTGAAGAAATTATTATGTACAAGCTTTTATGGAACACAGATATTCACATATGCAAACATGCACTCACTCACATATGGACACAGGAAACAATACCACCCAAAGAACATGATATTCACCAGGGATGAATTCCAAGGAAATGAAGATCTATACCTTTTTTGACAAATGATTTAAAATATTCAGGCTTAAAAATTCACTTTGCCACTGAATTAAAGTGACAAACAACTCAACAATAACATCATAATGCATAGGAAAAATTCATTCAATGATGAGACAGAAATAATAAAAAGGAATGAGACAATTATTTTCTGAGCACAAAGAATAATCAGTGAATGGACTGGAGATATAGCTCAGTAGAGCACTTGCTTCTATGAGGATCTGGTGCCCAGCATAACGACGAAGCTAAACAAACAAAGCCAATTATTTTACTTACTTTCCAGTTGCTGTGAGAGAATACTCGGAAAAATACTAGCTTAAGGGAGTAAGAGCAAATTATGGTTTACAGTTCCAGAGAAGAGAGCCCATCCTGGCAGGAAGACAGGTGGCAGGCAGGTAGGGCATGGTGGCAGGAGAGGGAAGCTTTCTGTTCATATTGCATCTGCACGCAGGAAACAGCAAGTGAAGATGGAGTGCCAACTGTCTATAAAACTTCAACACCTGTCGCTATTGACTCAGGACCTCCTGTAAAGCTTTCACTCCTAAAGGTTCCACACCACCTTCCCAAACCCAGCTGTCAGCAGGGGACAAAGTGTTCAAACATTTAAGATAGGGGGACATTTTGTATTTAAACCACAACAACAGCAACAAATAGTTAGAAACACAATACAGCACTGTCCAAACAGGGAAATAAGACATGTAAATTAAAATAAGTGCATCTGAAGTTCACTATTGCAGAAGAAAAATGAAAGAGTGAAGAAAAGTCCCAGGACAAGACCAATTGAATAAATATATACATTATCAGTAGCCAAGGGACCAATATAACAAGGTCTGCCTGGAAAGTATTGAAATAAGCAACATTATACAGACTGAGCAGGTTGTCTTTATGTAGTTAGGAATATATATGTTTATAACAACAAATAAAAATAAAAGAGTTCAGTAAGATGGATTAGCAGGTAAAAGCACTGGTCACTGAGACACACATACAAACACACATGCACACACACACACACACACACACACACACACACACACACGTACTTTTTGAAAAGACAGAGTGCCTAAGTAGATGTGGGAGTTTACAGAGTAGTAAAATTTCACTTCTTTGAAACACCTCTTAGCTTCAAGGAAACACAGGGGCTGAAAAAAAATAATGGGAAAAGAAATTCCATGGAAATGGAAAGCAGAAAAGACCAAGATTGTCTGTACTACACCAAATGAAGGTACTCTAAGTCAGAAACACTCAAAAGAGACAGCGATGGTCACCTAAGCAATAAAGGGGTCAATTAATAAAAGTGACAGCAACTAGAAAGAAACTCTACACTGGGGCAGCTACATATATAAAGTAAGTAGCAACAGAGCTGTAAGAGCAAGCAGAAAGCAAAACACTAATTTTGCACAGGATCATCTGGGAAGAAAATAAATAAAGACACATTAAGTTTGAGCTGAAAGACCAAGTGATTTTAATATGGAAAATATAATGCATATGGAGAGAGAATATAATGCAACAATAAGGAAAACCAAAATTTCAGAACTTCAAACATGATATTCTTCAGGCCAAATTTTGTCTTAATGAATTTCTTTGTTAAGACAAAATTGTCTTAGCAAATTTTAAGGCACAAAAGTCTTAACAAATTTATGAATATTACAATTATGTTTGGTATGATTTCTAAGTATGGAAATCCTATTTTCCCAAACAACAAAACAATAGAACAAGGAAGAAATTTAGAGAGAATTGAAAAGCATCCTGAAAAATGGAAATGTTAGTACAACATAGGCAAAATATTTGGCTTTACAGAAAGGGAAGAGAATAACAAGTCAACTTTAAACCTCAGTTAATAAGAAAAGAGAAGAGGAAACTAAGCTCAAAAGCTTAGAAGAAAGGAGATAGTAAAGATTAACATAGTGCCAAATAAAATAGAAAAGAAAAAGATTGGTGAAATCAAAACTTGGCTTTTTTTAGAATACAAGCAAAACTGATAAACTCTTAGCTGTACAAATTAAAAGCACAAAAATGAACTACAAAGGATGCTAACACAGAACTATATACATTATACAAAAAGTGAGAAGATATTTGGAAGTTTTACAAACACAACCATTAAAGACTAATCCAAGTAGGAGAAGAATATCTGAAAAAATATAGAAGACACTGAGTCAGAAATCAATCAGCTCCCAAGAAAGGAAAGCCCAGGACTAGCTGTTTAATTAGTGGTTTTTCACCAAATATTTAAAGAACTGTTACCATCTCCCAAAAACTTGCCCCAAAATTTAAAAGGTAAAAACTTTTTCCATATTTACTACAAAGAATTTCCTTAATTCTTAATAAAGCCAGAGAAGGATGCTACAAAATAAAAGTGAATAAAATTATAGGTCAATATCCTTTATTATCACAGATGGAAGCATCCTCAATGAAATGCCTAAAGAGCAAACCATGATTCTTTCTTGTAATATAAGAATGATTCAATACATGTCAGTCAATAAATGTGATACACTGTATTGTAGGGTAAAGATAAAAACACACAAACATCATAGTATGTTCAAAAGTACATTTTAACATACAATACACTTCTATGATGAAAAATATCTTTTTGCAAATTAAGAATATAATAGTTTGCTTCAACACTTATTTTTAATAATGTAAGTAGTAAGCTCAGTCAACCCCTTTGAATAATAGAAGCTGTCGACAAATTAGATACAAAGGAATATATCTCAGTATTCATCCTGAATGGTGAAAGTTTTTAATCTAAGAGCCAGAACAAAAACAAGGATGCCTATTTGAATCACTACAATATAGTGTAGAACTAGAAATCTGGCCAGCAAAATTAGGCAAATAAAACACACAAACATCATCCAAGTTGGAAAAAAATGGTGGTGCAGAAAATGGTTTTGCAGGCAAGACACTAGCCATGCAAGGATGAGGGACTGGATTAGAATCCCCAGATCTCCTAATCGGTCATCAGTGGGAGGAGAGGCCCTTGGTCCTGTGAAGGTTCTATGCCCCAGTGTAGGGGAATGCCAGGGCCAAGAAATGGGAGGTGTGTTGGTGAGCAGGGGGAAGGGGGAGGGAACAGGGTTTTGTTTTATTTTGTTTGTTTTTGTTTTGTTTTGTTTCCCTTTCTTTTTCTTTCTTTTTTTTTTTCCCCAGAGGGGAAACTGGGAGAGGACATATTATTTGACATGTAAATAAAGAAAATATTTTTTTTTAAAAAAAAAGAATTCCCAGATTTCACACAAAGCTGGGTCTAGTAGCAAGTATCTGTAATCTCAATGCTCCTATGACAAGATAGGAGGTTGGAGAGAAGTATCCTCAAATCTTGGGCCTTGCTAGCCTTATCAACAGTAACTACGTTCTCTCACAAGATGGAAGTCCAGTACAGACATCCAAATTATCTTCTGACTCACACACTTGAAAAATGCTTACATATGTCACACAACCAATTTTCTTAATAAATAAAAACTTTCAAAAATTAAGAAGGATATTATCCTATATGTAAAAGATCCTCCACCAATAAAACAATTAATTGAGGGATTCTTGGGGTGCCCCATGGATAATGTACTGATTCTCTGGGCCTCTAACAAGGAATAGATATCATGGAATAGTAATAATAAAAATATAAATTTATTAAAAGTGAGAGTAAATACATAGGGCATACTTCACAGGAAGAAGAGACTAAAGCCAATGAATGTGCCCCACAGGTCTGAGTTTGTTTCTGGGTTCTTTCTATAAGCTAACAGAGAAGAAGGAGCTAGATCCTCAGAGGAAGAATAGGGTAGATCCTTATCTTGACTGACAGACGAGATGGATTTGCCCATGTAAATACATGGGCCATAAGTCTTGTAATTTGCAACACACATACACTCCATCATGCATACACATGAGATGGTTAATAGGAGTTTCCTCCTGACAGGTTACTTCAAAGACAAACTGATCGTCACAGCACATATATTTGTTCAACCTTAATCATCCCTTCTTTCACAAGGAAATACCTTACAACAAATTACTCATAGTGGAGAAATATTGAGTGGCTCTACTGGAAAGGAGCAGGTAAAGGGAGATGAAGAAGGCCCCAGGCTGTAGCTATGACTGCTTGCTTTATAATGTATAAACTCAGTATCATTGTACATTATAAAACTATCACAAATCAGCGCCATTTCTAGGAAGTAAAAATCAACTGTCTGAAAAAGAAATTAAGAGATCAGCCCATTCATAGTAATACATTTATCAAAGAAGGCATGTTTGTCTTATAAAATCTATACATAATGAATAAAGAGATCAACAAGCTATAAATAAATTGAATGATATCACATGTTCATGGATTAGATAAGTTATGTTTGTAAAATTTTCCATACTTCTCTAAGCAGTTTATGAAGTTTGTTCTTCTTTCAGAATCATTTTGGTCCACTCTTGAAGACCTCTGTCACAGAATGCATTAACTGTATAGCTATACATAATTATAGTTGGTAAACTTTGCAGAGGCAGATAGTTTTACAGACTGCTTCAGGTGTAATTTTCAAATAGAAGTCAGTAGCAATATAAACAAATAGTTACAACATGGCCTAACTCTACAGAGTTGGGCATGCTAACGAAGAAGCAAAAAACATGTATTAAAGGACATACAGGACTCCATCAATATTTACCAAGAGAAACAAGAGGAGTCTCAGGGTCATGTCTTCAAGATACTTCATCATGAATGAATAAAAACTAGGTAAGAGGGTTGATCTAATATAGTTCCTTTCAATTACAGCAAATTTAACACATAGCAAATTCTGTGCTGGCTCTGATGTCTTCTTGGGATGATTTGAAATTTGGAAGTAGCAATACCACACAAGGTAGCACCAAGATGCTGGAAAAGTTGAGGCAACTCATGGGAGAATAGAATAATGAAAACCAAAAGCCCCACCACCTAGCATTGTCCTTCAGAAAATCTAAACAACCAATTTACCAAAATGCTGAGGAAAGCCATGACGGAGAAGGCGAGAGTGTTCTTTAGACTCTCAGGGTAGCAGCCTTCTGCAAGCTGAGCTGGAAGTGCAGAGTGCTTCAGATCTGGGCCTGCTGATAGCAATCAGAAAGAAAAGATCCTAACCGGCAGATGCAGGATCACAGCATCTCACTATCAGATAGAAAATACATTAGACAACAAAGATAGGTCAGCAGACAAGAGTCAGATCTGAAGGGAAGGAGCCAGCTGTGCTGCCACTGTCTAACACAACAATCAGATCCCAGGGGCAACCCAGTCTAAAGCCAATGACAGCAACGTTTACATAATTACAGAACAGTTCTAATAGTGCTTTCCACAAAAATATAAAAAAGAAACACTTCCAATGTGCACGTAGAAATAAATATTATCTTAACTAATTAAAGCAATCTTGAACAAAATAAACAAAATTAAAGCACCACCCTTTTGTAACAAAATTTATTACAATGCTGTAATGTCAAAATATTATTTGAATAAACAGCATAACGTCCAATGAAACAAAATTAAGTACAAGATACAAGATGCAGACATTTATAGCCAATGCATTATCAACAAAAGTCAAGGAACATACAAAGGAGAAAAATAGTCTCTCTAAAAATGAAGCTGAGAAAATTGGATGTACAGCTACAAATGAAATTAGATTATCTCATAGCATTATGAAACAATGAATTTTAGGCTTAAACACAAGACTTGTGTGGTACTTTGAATAAAAATGGCCCCCATAGGCTCACAGGGAACGCCACTATTAGGAAATATGGCCTTGTTGGAGTAGTTGTGGTCCCGTTAGAGGAAGTATATTGCTGTGGATGGGCTTTGAGGTTTTAAATGCTCAAGCCAAGCCCAGTGTCTCTTTTCCTGCTGCCTTCAAGTCCAGATGCATAACTCAGCTACAGTTTCCAGCACTATGACTATCTACATGCCACCATGTTTCCCATGACAATAATGGACTAAAACTGAACTATAAGCCTCCCCCAATTAAATGTATTTCTTCATAGGAGTTTCTCTGGTCATGGTGTCTCATCACAATAAAACCTTAATACAGCTACTAACTACAAAATTACTAGAAGTAAACAGAAAGTTTTTCATTTCTGCTGGTTTTAAATAATGATTTTTCTTGGGTGGAACACAGAGTACAGGCAACAAAAGAGTACAGAAACAAAGTACATCCCACAAATATGTTATTTAACACAATGGGAAAGGCCGACAGAACAAAGACAAAATGTGAGCTCAAGATGATAGCTTATGATTCAAATATCCCACGTAAGGTTAATATCCAAAAGATACACAGAATTCTAACCAACAGTAAAATAAATGATTCAATTTCAAAATGGCAAAGGATCCTAATAGACACCCCTTAAAAGAATGGCCAGTGAGTAAATGAAAAAGTCTCAATATCACTAGCCACAATGACATACCCCCTATATCTATTAATATGGATTTGTTAAAACAGTAAAATATTACAGATGCTGCTGAAAATATGAAAAGAGAAACCCATGGTCACTGATAAAGGGGATGGTAATTAGCATGACCATTGTGAAGAACAGTATGGAGGTTTTTTGGGGGTCCACATCACTGAATCCAAAGAATATAATACTAAGTGAAATAAGCAGACTTAGAAAAACAAATTACATGTAACTCCACTTCCATTACAATATGGAAAGTTTAACCTAAAACAGAGAGGAGCTGTGTTTGACAGAGACTAGCATGTAGGGACTCCACAATAATACATTTTACCTAGGCAGGAGAGATAAATTTAAGAGATATGTTATCTATTTTAGGAACTTTACTTATTAGCAACATATTGCAAACTTGAGAATTGCTACTTTAGATTTCATGTGACCTTTCCATAAAGTTTTTTTTTTTAAAAAATAAGTGTATTTATTTTGTGTTACAGTTCTTTTTCTTTTTTAACTTTTATTGCATTATGATGAGAAAAGTTACATGATTTCAATTTGTCTGAATTTGTTAACATTTAAAAATATATTTTAAGTAAATAGAATTAAATCACATTCTTGTTTCCATTTTGGACTCCAACTCCTACCAGAGACCCCCTCTTCAATACCTACAATATCTTTTTTTGTCATATTCCTTAAAATTTATAAAATATTATAACAATAAAAATGAGTATAATAAAAGTTGTTTGATATAAAACAACACTCAATTTAAGTCTTATGTAGATGCTTGTCTACAGCAATATTGAAAATACATATGTTTTTCTCAGTATAAATTTTAAATAATTCCAAACATATTAACTGTATATTTCAAAATAATACATCACTACTAGTATTTTCTTAAATGAACATAAATATATAAAGTTTTTGTTTGTTTGTTTGTTTTGTATTTAGTAGAGTTTAAAATCTTGGCTCTTACTGTGGTACAAGCCAAAAATAAGAACAGTTTTTAGACATTGGATTTCATTGCAATAAGGCTGTACTTCAATGACCCTCAAATCACCAAAGGATTTTCCATCCATTGTAGCTAAGCTGAGAGTTGACAGTTCTGCTGCACCAAGGAATGAATTGTAGGCATGATTTTTAGATACAGACTTCCTGCTAGGGTCAAAATTATTTGACTTGAGTGAGTGACTTTATTCTCAGCCCACAGAGAACAGGTTACATTCATTT
>NW_022196897.1:41197338-41197638 GCF_008632895.1 Mastomys coucha
ACTGGCCCATTACATTGGGAGTCTTCACTCTCTTATATACCTATTATCCTTAGGTTTGGTCTTCTCATGAGTCCTGGATCTCCTGGACATTTTGGGTTAGGAAGTTTTTTTCTTTTTGCCTTTTCCTTGACTGTGTGTCAATGTTTTCTATGGTGTCTTCTGCCCCTGAGATTCTCTCTTCTATCTCTTGTATTCTGT
Organism: Mastomys coucha; assembly: GCF_008632895.1. Classification (NCBI taxonomy): domain Eukaryota; kingdom Metazoa; phylum Chordata; class Mammalia; order Rodentia; family Muridae; genus Mastomys; species Mastomys coucha. The sequence continues at coordinate 41,197,537 of NW_022196897.1, forward strand.
TAGTGATTATTGCATCTATGCCTCCTGATTTATATCCTAGGTTTTATATCTCCAGGGTTGTCTCTCTTTCTGATTTCTTTATTGTTTCTATTTCCATTTTTA
>NW_022196897.1:41197851-41202659 GCF_008632895.1 Mastomys coucha
TGTGTTTTTCTGTAGTTCTTTAAGGGATTTTTGTGTTTCCTCTTTAAGAGCTTCTAGCTCTTTACCTGCATTCTACTCTATTTCTTTGAAGGTGTTATGTCTTTCTTAAGGTCCTGTATCATCATCATGATAAGTGATTTTAGATCTGAATCTTGCGTTTCTGGTCTGATGGTGTGTCCAGGACTTGTTATGGTGGGAGAATTGTGTTCTGATGATGCCAAGTAACTTGGTTTGTGTTGTTTATTTTCTTATGCTTGCCCCCGCCCCAACCACCATCTGGTTATCTCTAGTGCTACCTGTCCTTGCTAAATCTGACTGGAGTCAATCTTCCCTGTGATCCTTGTTGTATCAGAACTCCTCAGAGTCAGGCTGTCTCTGTGATCCTATGATTCTGGGATCCTGTGACCCTGGGCTTGTTAGAGCACTTAGGAATGCAGAAGCTTCCTCTGGGTGTTGTGGGACAGGCTATGGAACCTAAGCCCAAGGTCTGCTCAGGACACCAGCCCAGAGAGTCTGGAAGGAACTGAGACACTCTGCTGGTGGAGTTCCTGTGTGCCTGGTCCTGCAGGTCCCAGTTACTCCTGGTGTTGGGACAGATGTTGGGTCCTCCTCACCTCTGATTCTGAGAGTGTCAGAGTGCCTGGGAGTGGAGCTTCCTCTGAGTGTTGTAGGACTGGCTCCAGAGCTTGTGCCCAAGGTCCACTCAGGACACCAGTCCAGAGAGACCAGCTCCATAAAGTTTTTTTCATAGTAATATATGTCCAAAATAAAATGTACAACTATAGCAAAAACTTTTGTATACAAATACAAATGAGTATATACAATGTTTATTTATCAATTAGAATAAATTAAAATACATGAAATTATATTTCAGTGAGAGAGTACTTACCTAGTAAATATAAAAGTCTGGATTTACTCCTAATGCTCAGAGAGGCTGGGAGAAGAAGAGGCAGAAGGAGGAGGAGGAAAAATAAAAGCAGCAGCAGCATATCACAAACATTATTTAGTTTTAATCTCTAACCTTAAAAGTTTCAAAATGCCTAAAATGAAAACATATCTAAGTATATATAATATATACAAATAAAAATATATAAATATATAAAAACTTAAGTTTTAATATTCACTTCATCAATTTTAGTTATAAAATTATAGATTAATTAATTCTGTTGTATCTTTTTTAGCAATCAAGTTTAAATCAATGAAGGAGAAAACTAACATTTAATATTTCTGAAAATTCTTGATAGTATTCAAGCAGAACTGCATTTAAAATATTTGCTACAGTTGCTACAAGTATTTTATGATGTTTAGCCATTACAAACATCACCATCTATAAATACTTGTGTATATTTTTCAGTGGTTAGACTATTATAATTACTTTCTTAAATTAGACTCTCAAAAGTATAATCTCTAGGCATGGCCTTTACCCGATAGTAAAAAACAAATTAATTTGGAATCACATTGCAGAACTTCTTTTGTCAGTGTTAGGGATTTTGTTTTTGAATTAATAACAGGAAACAATTAACATGTATTGGTGTATTTCATTAGTGTGCTTTTACTATGATTATTATCAAACAAGTGATTTGAAAGCTTACTGTAATCAGACACACCAAGAACAATGCTGACAGTCACAGGAATTGTTAAGTCTGACACACAAATAAAGAAGACTGTCAAATATTACATTTTTTATTCCAGTTTCTAAGTCTGTCAATTCTTACCAACTTCTTCATTTTGGTTATTTGCCTTGGAGCAAACAATCTTTTTGAAATCATAAAGAGAAAAACTTCTCTCAAACCATTAAACAAGTTTGGGAAGGAAGACTGAAACACACTGTCCATTAGAAACAGAAGGGAACTCTCACCTTAACATACCTAGGATTCTGAAGAAACGAAAATTCAAGACGGTCTATTTCCAAACTACAAATTATAACATCTCACATAAATGCACCTATGTTAATGACAAATTCCCATTTCTGGGCAATTTAATCACTCAGAGGCCAGCCCTCAAGCCTAGGATACACCTAGTGTTTAAAGTGAATCCTATGTTTAAAGAGAACAAAAAGAGGAAGCTTTAGAAAGATATGTAATCAAAATATTTCAAATAGACTTTTACATTTTTATAGCCTGCTATTTCAGGTATAATTCCCACTAGAAGAGCACAAAAGAACACAAATTTTTAGGGAAGTAGGCTCCAAAAAGTCCTCTGAATCCTGGTTTCTTAATGGTATGTCCATTTCAGTTCAGATAACTGGGTTTTTGTTTGTTTTTGTTTTTGTTTTGTTTTGTTTCAAGTTTAAAGAAGCATATATGTTCCTTTTAATCCACATCCTCACCAGCATCTGCTGTCACCTGAGTTTTTGGTCTTAGACATTCTTACTGGTGTGAGGTGGAATCTCAGGGTTGTTTTAATTTGCATTTCCTTGATGACTAAGGATGTTGAACATTTCTTTAGGTGCTCCTTGACCATTTGAGTTTCCTCAGTTGAGAATTCTTTGTTTAGCTCTGTACCCCACTTTTAATAGGGTTATTTGATTGTCTATAGTCTATTTTCATGAATTCTTTGTAGATACTCTATCAGATGTAGGATTTTTCAAAGATCTTTTTCCAAACTGTTGGTTGCCATTTTGTCCTATTGACAGTGTCCTTTGCCTTACAGAAGCTCTGTAATTTTATGAGGTTACATTTGTCTATTGTTAATCTTAGAGCATAAGCTATTATTGGTGTTCTGTTCAGGAAAATTTCCCCTGTGCCCATGTGTTTAGGCTCTTCCCTACTTTCTCTCCCGTTAGTTTCAGTGTGTCTGGTTTTATGTGGAGGTCCTTGATCCACTTGGACTTGAGCTTTGTAACAAGGAGATAAGAATGTTTGGATATGCATTCTTCTACATGCTGATAGACAGTTGAGCCAGCACCATTTGTTGAAAATGCTGTCTTTTTTTCCACTGGATGGTTTTAACTCCTTTGTCAAAGATCAAGTGACCTCAGGTGTGTGGGTTCATTTCTGGGTCTTCAATTCTATTCCATTGATCTTTCTGCCTGTTTCTGTATCAATACCATGCAGTTTTTATCACTATTGCTCTGTAGTATCGCTTGAGGTTAGGGATGGTGATTCTCCCAGAATTCATGAAATTCTTAGGCAAATGGATGGAACTAGAAAATATCATTCTGAGTGAGGTAACCCAATCACAAAAGAACACACATGGTATGCATTCACTGAGAAGTGGACATTAGCTCCAAAGCTCGGAGTACCCAAGATACAGTTCACAGACCACGTGAAGCTCAAGAAGAAAGAAGACTAAAGTGTGGGTGCCTCTAGGAAGGGGTAACAAAATACTCATGGGAGAAAATACAGAGACAAAGAGTGGAGCAGAGACTGAAGGAAAGGCCATCCAGAGGCTACCCCACCTAGGGATCCATCCCATATATAGTCACCAAATGCAGACACTATTGTGGATGGCAAGAAGTGCATGATGACAGGAGCCTGATATAGCTGTCTCCTGAGGACTCTGCCAGAGCATGACATATATAGAGGTGGATGCTCACAGCCAACCATTGAACTGATCACGGGGTTCCCAGTGGAGAAGTTAGAGAAAGGACTGAAGGAGATAAAGGGGTTTGCAACCCCATAGGAAGAACAACAGTATCAACCAACTAGAGCTCCCAGGGTCTAAACCATCAACCAAGGAGTACACATGGAGGAACCCATGACTCCAGCCATATATGTAGCAGAGAATGTCCTTGTTGGGCATCAATGGGAGAAGAGGCCCTTGGTCCCACAAAGGTTCGATGCTCCAGTGTAGGAGATTGTGAGTGCAGGGAAGTGAAAGTGGGTAGGTGGGTAGGCGGGGGCACACCCTCATAGAAGTAGGAGGAGGTGGGATGGCATAGGAGTTTCTGTCGGGGTTGGAAATCAGGAAACATGATAATATTTGAAGTGTAAACATATAAAATATCCAATAAAAACAAAATTGATAAAATAAAAAGAAGTATATGTATCAATTGCTTCATGTATATAGAAGAATACTAGAATGCCATCAGTAAACAAGCTTACTTTTCCTTATAACTCTCATCGAATTCTAGAATAACTCACAAGAGTTAGTTCTCAACTACCTTCACCAACTCTAGGAGTGAATCTCATTGGGAACATGGCCTCTATTTCTAAAGACTTTCTCACTAGATGAACAATGTTCTCAGTGTCTACAACACAATACTCTGCACCAGTGAATAGCACACCTTCCAAACTGAGTCAGCAGGCAGAACTCCTAATGTTACACCTATAACCTGCCACTCAGGCCAAGGAAAATTACCTCTACAACACTCTCAGTCTTGCTGGGCATCATCAAGGTCTGTTTTCTTCATTTCTTCTTCTATTAATGTCTCGATTGGATCAGATCTTCTTGGTTTAAGCCATTTGCTTCTAAGGCGTTCTATTTCCAGAGGTTCACATATATGTATTTGTAGGCAAGCACATTAACTATGTTTCTCTCTGGTCAGCAACTCTCTTGGTTAGTATTTTATATAAGTCTTTCAAAAGGGCAGATTTCTCTGAGTTTTTCCTTTATGCAAGAGCATTTAATACCTTCCCCTTAGGCCACAATTCTTGCTTTTGGAGACTGATACCCTTCACTCAGCAGAGCAAACTAATAAGGACAGCCACATACTAAAATAAATATGATTTTTGATATAAACATTTGAAGACTTTTAATGTTTGTTGTTAAAAGTATTTGGCTTTAAGTAACTTTCTCAAGGTTGGCTGTAATTTTTTCTTTTTTCTTTCTTTTTTTTTTTACGTGTTTATAGTTTTAGTTTTATT
>NW_022196897.1:41203066-41259738 GCF_008632895.1 Mastomys coucha
GAACAATCAGACCCCTCCATGTGCAGTCCTTGGTTGGTGGTTGAGACCCTGGGAGCTCTGAGGGTAATTTTTTCTGCCAACCAATGATAATAGTTGGAAATTGTATGACATAGAAAACTGTGAAACTCCACAGCCATGAATTAAAATATTCCCTGGACTTCATAAATCTTCACAAAGCAATACAGACTCATAAGCACATGATGCATGCTAATGTCCTATTATATACAATTTCAGATTCTCAATACCCGTGTCTTCCAATGACACTGGTAATGTGGATATTGCTAGGGAAAGGTTAAAAAGTATTTTACAGCATATGCATCAGATCCTCTGCTATACTGTTGCAAAACTGACTCAAGAAATACTACCCAACAACAAAAATTGTTCATTTTGAAAATCTAAGTTCTGGGCTGGTGTACTGAGCAGACTTTGGGCCCAAACTCTGTAGCCAGTCCCACAACACCCAGAGGAAGCTCCACTCCCAGGTACTCTGACACTCTCAGGATTAGAGGTGAGGAGGACACAACATCTGTCCAAGCACCACGAGTAACAGGGACAAGCTGGATCAAGCATACAGGAACTCTGACAGCAGAGTGGCTCGAGTTCCTTCCAGAAAGGTCCAGGCTCCGCAGCCAGTCCCACAACACTCTGAGAAAGCTGCTACACTCTAACAAGACACAGGATCCCAGAATCACAGGATCACAAAGACAGCTTGACTCTGAGGAGTTTTGACACATGCAGGATCACAGGAAGGACAGGCTCCAGTCAGCTTTAGAAAGGCCAGTTAGCATGAGAGATAACCAGATGGCAGGGAGCAAGCCTAATAAAATAAACAGCACAAACCAAGGTTACTTGGCATCATCAGAACCCAATTCTCCTACCATAGCAAGTCTTGGACACACCATCACACTGGAAAATCAAGACTCAGATCTAAAATCACTCCTCATGATGATGATACAGGACCTTAAAAAAGACATAAATAGCACCCTCAAAGAAATACAAGAGAACACAGGTAAACAGCTAGAAGCTCTTAAGGAGGAAACACAAAAATCCCTTAAAAGAACTACAGGAAAACACAAACAGGTGAAGGAAATGAGCAAAACCATCCAGAATCTAAAAATGGAAATAGAAACAATAAAGAAATCAGAAAGAGAGACAACCCTGGAGATACAAAACCTAGGACATAAATCAGAAGGCATAGATGCAATAATCACCTACAGAATACAAGAGATAGAAGAGAGAATCTCAGGGGCAGAAGACACCATAGAAAACATTGACACAACAATCAAGGAAAATGCAAAAAGAAAAAAGCTCCTAACCCAAAACATCCAGGAAATTCAGGATGCAAAGAGAAGACCAAATCTAAGGATAATAGGTATAGAAGAGAGTGAAGATACCCAATGTAATGGGCCAGTAAATATCTTCAACAAAAATATAGAAAAAAACTTCCCTAACCTAAAGAAAGAGATGCCCATGAACATACAAGAAGCCTACAGAATTCCAAAAAGACTGAACAAGAAAAGAAATTCCCCCCGTCACATAATAATCAAAACACCAAATGCACTAAACAAAGAAAGAATTTGAAAAGCAGTAAGGGAAAAAAGGTCAAGTAACATATAAAGGCAGGCCTATCAGAATTACGGCAGACTTCTCACCAGAGACTATGAAAGCTAAAAGATCCTGGGCAGATGTCATACAGACCCTACAAGAACACAAAGGCAAGCCCAGGCTACTACACCCAGCAAAACTCTCAATTACCATAGATGAAGAAAACAAGATATTCCATGACAAAACAAAATTTACACAATATCTTTCTACAAATCCAGCTCTACAAAGGATAATAGATGGAAAACATCAACATAAGGAGCAAAACTATATCCTAGAAGAAATAAGAATGTAATCTTTCTACAAATCCACACAAATCTATTTCCACCTCTTACAAAAAAACAACAGGAAGTGACAATTACCTTTTCTTAATATCCTAATATGAAAATTAATATTACCAACATATCCTAAGGGATTGAAATCCAAAAATATGAGGAGTTAGAAATTTGTTGATTGTCATCCAATGGTCTCTCTAATTTGGTAATTGGAGAAATAGGTCCAAAATTGGACAATCTATATACACATTCAGCTTGTTTGTGACAGTGTCTTGCTGTGTACAACATAATGGTCTTGAAATCTTGCTTCTCCTATCTCAGCCTCTCTATTAGTAGTATTGTTTATTTCATGTTTTTACACTATACTATAGTTTTCAGAGCAGCTTATATATTTCAAAATATTTATAAACCCAAGGGAGACATAGACAATTAACTTGGGAGGTGGCTTGTAGGAAAGAGAACAACAAAGAATGAGACTGAATGCTTTGTTTGACATTTGTAACTCCTGTATCAAGTTTGAAGAAGATTTTATAAGTTACTCTTTCTCTGAGATGAATGCTTTTCCAAATTATCACAGCTAATGAACCAGATTCTTACCGGCATCTAATGTCTGTGCCACCCTCTGAAGAGAAAAATTGTTCATTGAAACAGTTGGTGAATGGCTTTATGAATAGACCATCTTAATACATACACCATTTCTTAAATGAATGTAACCTGTTCTCTGTGGGCTGAGAATAAAGTCACTCAGTCAAGTCAAACAGTTTTGACCATAGCAGGAAGTCTGTATCCAAAAATCGTACCTACAATTCATTCCTCAGCACAGCAGAACTATCAACTCTCAGCTTAGCTACAATGGAGGTAAAATCCTTTGGTGGTGTGAGGTCATTGAAGTACAGCCTTATTACAATGAAATCCAATGTCTAAGAACTGTTCTTATTTTTGGCTTGTACCACACTAATAGCCAAGATTTTAAACTCTACTAAATACAAAACAAACAAACAAACAAAAAGACTTTATATATCTATGTTCATTTAAGAAAATACTAGTAGTGATGTATTATTTTGAAATATACAGTTAATATATTCAGAATTATTTAAAATTTACATTGAGAAAAACATGTATTTTCAGTATTGCTGTAGACAAGCATCTACATAAGACTGTTAAATTGAGTGTTGTTTTATATCAAACAACTTTTATAATACTCATTTTTATTGTTATAACATTTTAAAAATTTTAAGGAATATGACAAAAAAAGATTGTAGGTATTGAAGGGGTGTCTCTTGGAGGAGTTGGGGTACAAAAGGGAAACAAGAATGTGATTTAATTCTATTTACTTAAAATATGTTTTTAAATGTTAACAAATTCAGATAAATTGAAATCATGAAAGTTTTCTCATCATAATGCAATAAAAGTTAAAAAAAAAGAAACTTTGCCTTGAAAAACCAAATTAAAAAACAAAAACAAAAAAAACAAAAAGATTGGACAGAGTAGGTACCTTATTCCTGCCTCGGGAGGAAATTCTTTCAGTTTTCCCCTCTTAATATCACGTTGGCTGTCAGTCTGTGATATAAAAGCTTTATTAAGCCAAGCACTAATTCCTTCCATTCCTGGTTTCTTCAGGGCCTTTATCTTTTTATCAGAGATGTTAAACTTCATTAAAGCACTTTCTGAATCTATTGAGATGATCATATGATATCTGTCCCTAATTCTATCTAAGTGTTATGTTACATTTACTGATTTGTGAATGTTGAATCATGCTTGCATCCTTGGAGTGAAAACAACATGGATGAAATGAATGGTTTAAAGACGTTCTTGAAAAAAAAAAGAAAAGAAAATCTGAACGTTTAGAAAATCTTTACTTTGTTGTATAATATACCTCACCACCACTCAAAAAATCTCAGAGATAAAAGCCCAAGACTTTGCTTATACTAGGCAAAAGTCCTGCCCCTGAGACATCCCAAGTTGCAATTGGCTGTTCACTTGTAAGTAGAGACTACTAAATCTCTCACTTTCTTTTTTTCACTCTATTGAAAAAATATAGGCCACAAGGCTATCCATATATATGATGTCTGATAGTAGTTCTTAAAAAAACAACACTGGTTATCTTTTGTAGAGTGAGACTATCAATGATAACAAAAACAATAACATTTGTATTTTTTAACTCATTTTTTCCATTTGAAGAAAATATACATGTACTTATATTATGCTGAAGCTATATATAATTTAATAAATACACTTGAGAATTATTGACTTCCATATGTTGAATAAATTAAATGAATCTTGAAGAACTTAGGTTGTCCAGAACAGAGTGGCCTAAGAGAGAGTCCTCAGTCAAGTAAACTGTCTTTTGTGCCTCCTTTTCAACTAAAGCCCAGTTTGGTTATTTTCACTTGAAAGATCCAGAAAATGGTTCTAAGCAACTCTGACTCCATTCTTGGTCTCTTATCTACTTCTAGATAGATTTCTAATAGCCATAAGGGCTGATTTATATAGCTTTTATTCAGTTAAAACCTTTCCAACCTCCTATTTTATCATAAAGAGCCAAAAACAGTTAACATATTTTTCTTGAATCCAGATCACCAGCATACACAGAAAAAGCTGAGTGTGGAGGTCTGTGCTTGTAATCCTAGAGTCAGGAAGGCAGAGATAGTGGCATCCCTGAAGTTGACTGTCTTCCCAGACTTCCTGAGTTACTAAGCCCCAGATTCACAGGGAGATTCTGTTGTACGCCTTACCCATCCAGCTGGAAATAAGGAGGCAAATACCGAGCTCTTCCCCATGCAGTTTTATTAGTTTTCTTGTAATCTTGCTTGTTACATCTTACTTATTTCTACTTATATTTTATTAGTTACATCTTGCTTCTTACATCTTACTTATTTCTACTTACTCCTATTCCTATTCTTAGTTCTATTCCTACATCTTACTTCTATCCTTACATACTTACTCCTATCTATCATACTTACTCTTCTATATCCCATACTTACTCTTCTATCCCATCACCAGCCCTAATTCTACATACCTACTTACTATCTCTACATACTTACTCTTCTAAATCTACATCTTACCTCTAGCCCATCACCAGCCCTAATTCTACATACTTACTTCTATCTCCACATACTTACTCTCCTCCAGTCTCTCTCCATCCCCCAGCCCTAGTGGGTTAAATACTTTCCCCGATGCCAATCAACATCAGCTACGTGGCAAAGCATAATAGGCTGCGGGAATTCATGCCAGCTTGCATCACAAACTAGAGGCACACAGTTTTTCCAACTAAGGCCTGTTTATCTCAATGCTCTCTGCTCTGGCCAGAGACCAGGTGTTCAACATACCTGTATATAGGTTGGCAGCTGCGGCTCCCCACAAGACTCTGTCTCACAACCAGCTGTCAACATCATTCTCTGACTACATGCACATGTACATATATATATATTCATATATTGATACCACATACATACATATTCATATATTGATATCCCACATACACCCACAGAGAGCCTCAGATGGATATGTTCCATGACTCATCTGGAAGTATTTGTCTCTAGAAATCACAAATGAAAGCAAGGAGTCACAGGAATTCAAGACTTTGTGACATTGGTACAGCCCAAACATGAGGCAACTGTGATGAAGTCTGACAACTTTCTAAATTAAACGCAAATATCATTTTCAAATGTGAGATATCCCCTTGGGAATAAAGCTTCCTTATCTATCTGAGACTCAGCTAGTGAAAAGAATCAAATTAATATATCCAGGAACATGCAGTCCTCACACTACTCTCATTCCAAGCAGCAGCCTTGGACTTTGAATCATAGTTACGGTCAGCCGAGTGAACCTGTGCAAACAAATACACAATAACCAAAGCATATACGCTAACTCAACTTTTTACTATATTCAATAAGATAGAAGATTGGAAAGATTTTAACTGAATAAAGACTATATGCATGTGCCTTTTATGGGTATTAGATAATTAACTTCATTGATATTAGAAATTAGAAGTAGATAAGAAACCAAGAATTGAGTCAAAGTTGCTTAGAAGAATTTTCTAGGTTTTTCAAATAAAAACAACTAAACTGGATTTTATTTGGTACAAATTGGGAATGATGTGATAACACCATTTATCTATTTTCCTCAGTTTTGTTCAACTTCTGCAAATTTTTTTTAGGATTTTTCACATCTTGAGGTGTGTCAGAGACCCAGAGGTTATTGTTATTTTGTGCAAATGCCATGAAAGCAAGTGTTTCCATGTCTTCAATCCATGAGCAAATGCTTCTTATAATATCTGTTAATAAAGAAGTAACTACTCATTACAAATTTTAAAAACACTGCCACACCCACCTGATGACTAGTTAGATAACAAGCTACTGTACTGGGTTCATGTTTACATTTTTGGAAATGCAGTTTGGGTCTGCCTAAATATTTAGCTGTGGATCCCTAAGTAGCCAGTGAATGGGCAGATCAATGAAGAGATAAATGTAGCTGCAAAAGTCAAATACTCACTGAATCATGGAATGGATGAGTGAGTGCATTGCTAAGAACTACCAAGTTCGGGAATTAATAGGTGAATTAATAATTGAAAACATGAAAAGTCCAGAACCACATAGGAAGTTGCCACTCTGCCATGCCTGCTGCCACTGCCTTCAATTCTGTCAACATACTGAAATCAACTGTGAAGCTTTGAAAAAATACTTACAGCAAAGAAATCAGAACTCATTTGTCCAGGGTCATAGTGATGTAGGAATACTTTGTAATCAGCATTGAAAACAATAGCTGGATTACTCTTTCAGTCTCAAATTATGTCAGTCACCTAAGTTTTACATTTGGGCTCTTTCTTTAAAAGCCCATGTAAGTACTAATGCTCACTCTCTTTCCAGTCTGCTTTAACTCTTGAGACCTTGGTTGATAAGTGGGGTCATGAAAGTCAACGCCCATATTTCCCTCATTTACTGTTTAAGTTCTTTGCATCTTCAATTCAAATAAATAGAATGAAAAGACAATTTTCAGTTTAAAGTCTCCAAAGGGGCATGTTGAGCATATTAAGTGTCAAAAGTTATACACTAATATTATCATGCTCCCTATAGTCACTATAATGAAATTTTAATCTGAATAAAGGGCACCTGCAAGATGGAAATGTATTTGTTAATCTTGTCACTTAAATATACTTCAGTGAATGTGATCATGGCATGTGACTAAACAAAGCTTACAAAGTTCTTATATAAATCAGTCCCACAATAGGTTCAAAGTGTCACTGATTCTGAGGAATATCATTATTCACAATGTATAGAAGAAAACAACACAAGATACAATCCACAGACCACATGAAACTCACGAAGACCAACTAAAGTGTGGATACTTTGATTCTTCTTAAAAGGGGAACAAAAGACACATGGAAGGAGTTACAGAGACAAAATGTGGAGCAGAGACTGAAGGAATGACAATCCAGAGACTGGCCCACCTGGGGATTCATCCCATATGCAATCACCAAATCCAGACACGACTGTGGATGCCAACAAATGCTTGGTGAGAGGCACCTGATATAGCTGTCTCCTGAGAGGCTCTGCCAGTGCCTGACAAATACAGAAGTGGATGTTCACAGCCATCCATTGGACTGAGCACAGGGTCCCCAATGGAGGAGCTAGGAGGAAGGACCAAAGAATATGAAGAGGTTTGTAGCCCCATAAGAGGAACAACAACACAAACCAACCAGTACCCCCAGAGCTTCCAGGGACTAAGCCACCAACCAAAGAGTACGCATGGTGGAACTCATGGCTCCAGCTGCATATGTAGCAGAGGATAGCCTAGTTGGTCAGCAGTTGGAGGAGAGTCCCTTGGTCCTGTGAAGGTTCTATGTGCCAGTGTAGGGGAATGGCAGGGCCAGGAAGTGGGAAAGCGTGGAGTGATGAGCAGTGGGAGTGAGCAGGAAATAGGGAGGGAGTTTTTCATAGGGGAAACAAGGAAAGAGGAGAACATTTGAAATATAAATAAAGAAAATATCTAATAAAAAATCACAAAAAAGATGCATACAATTTCTGTGGGAGATAAAAACTACATTGAGAACTTAAAATAAAAAGAAAACAACATAAAGAGCTTAAATGATAATAAAATGTTAAAAATAAAGGATGATGATGATGCCACATACTTTCTAATTTTACTGCATAGCATGTATCATAAAATTCTTTCCAGACACTGTTTCAGTAGACTGTCTTACTAAGTCTGTCATATGTAATATTCCCTGAATCAGTGCAGATTCTTTTAAGTCTGTAGAAAACTCAACTCAATCCAGATTCAAGCAAAGGGTAGACTACATCGCCCCTTACAACTGAGTAGTTCAACTGATTGTGTGTGTGTGTGTGTGTGTGTGTGTGTGTATGTATGTGTAGATCAGAGGACAATTTATAGGAGTCATTTCCTTGTACCATGTAGGTTCTGGGGAATGAAGACGGGTCATAAGTCATGAACATAGATGATTTAGCCCTCTGAGCCATCCTTTTTTTCTAATTGATGGCAAATGAACATGTATTTTCTTTTAGTCTCAGAATGATTAAAATACAGAGATAAATTATGAGATCATAATATTTCCTATTCTGTAATATAAATTAGATTATATGCTTTATTTGTGGACTTTCCATTCTAAGGCATCTTATTTACATTATTAATCATAACATCTTGTAAAGAAGCCATGTCTTCATAGGTTAAATAACAGAGTTAATATATTTCCTAAGAGTCTCAGGCGTTAACAAAGTATTGTTCTGAAATTAGCTCATAATTTTTGGAAGAACACAGCTTGTAACATCAAAATGCAAGCAGTAGCTATAAAGTGAGTATTTTTGCAGACATAATTTATTCAGAATCTTTAAAATCAGAAAACTGGATCAACAATAGTCAACTAGCCAAGGCGGTGTTCTAGACAATTTACGTACATCCTGTCCTATTCCTCATTATTCCTACTCTTAGAGTCTGAACAAATTGAATGGCAACTTGGATCTTTGATCCTGTTGTTTGTCCTCAGTGCTCAAGATTGAAATATTTTTAGTGGATTAACTTGTATAATTTTCAGTTAGATATAAAACAATGGAGGCTTATGTACATGAGACTGGCTCACAGCTCCAAACGTAAAAGAGGACATGACATGAACTTTGTACTTCTAATTCTTCTCCTTTCACTTTACAGGTGTGAGCCAACTAGTCTTTTTCTTTTTTCTTTTTTATGTATTCACTTTACATCCCTTTCACTGCCCCCCTCCCTGCCAACCCCTCCCAAAATTCTTCCCTCTCCCCTTGTCCTTTGAGTGGGTGGGCCACTCTACCCCCACCACAGGTATCCTCCCTACCCTGGGACTTCAAGTCTTTGCTAAGCAAGGCACTTCCTTTCTCACTGTGGACAAACAAAGCAGTCGAGATAAAAGAACATATCCCACAGACAGGCAACAGCTTATGGGATAGACCCTACTCCAGTTGTTCAGGACTCACATAAAGCTGCACATCTGCTACATATGTGTAGGGTGGCCTAGGTCCAGCCTCTGTTTATTCTTTGGTTAGTCATTCAGACTCTGAGAGCTCAAAGGGTCCAGGTTACTTGACTCTGTTGGTCTTCCTGTAGAGTTCCCATCCCCCTGCAATCCTTCTTTCTATTCTTCCACAGAGTCTCCAAGCTTCATCCACTGTTTGTGGGTGTCTGTATATGTCTGAATCAGCTTCTGGGTAGAGCCTCTCAAATGGACTCCTCCCTGGAAACATAACAGTATCATGAATGATGTTAAGGATTGGTGCTTGCCCATAGGATGGGTCTCAAGTTTGGCTGGTTATTGGTTGGCCATTCTCTCAGTCTTTGTTTCATACCCCATGCCTGCATTTCTTGTAGACAGGATGAATTTTGTGTTGAAAGTCTTGTGGGTGGGTTGGTATCTCTATTGCTCCACTGTCTTTCTGGCCTGGGTATAGCAGGCAACCTCTTCAGATTCCACATCTCCAACGTAGTAAGTCACAGGTAAGGTCAACCTTACTGATGCTTGTGCACCTTACTTATCCCAGAGCTCTGCTCTGTTTCTTCCTGGAGATTCTCTTCCCACCTTTTCACCCCTGTCAGTTGCAGATTTCCATTCATTTCATGGTCTTCTAGTCATCTCGTCTGTCCTTCCCCACACCTGAACCCCCGACCCCCTCATACCCAAGTTCTCTCCCTCCATCTGCCTACTATGACTATTTTATTCCCTTTCTAAGTGAGATCCTAGCTTCCTCACTTGGACTTTTCTGCTTGTTTATCTTTGGGTCTGCAGAGTATAGTATGGTACCTGTGTTTTATGGCTAATACCCATTTATATGTGAGTATAAACCATGCATGTTCTTTTGAGACTGGGTTACCCCACTTGGAATGATATTCTCAGGTTCCATACATTTGCCTACAAAATTCATGATGTTTTTGTTTTTAATAACTCAATTGTATTCCATTGTGTAGATGTACCACATTTCTTTATCCATTCTTCAGTTGAGAAACGTCTAGGTTGTTTCCAGTTTCTGGCTATTTTGAATAAAGCTACTATGAACATAGTTGAGCAAGTGTCTTAGTGAGATGTTGGAGCATCTTTTGGATATATGCCCAGGAGTGGTATAATAGGGTCTTGAAATAGAACTATTCCCAGTTTTCTGAGAAACCACCAAATTGATTTCCAAAGTGATTGTATACATTTATATTCCAACCAGCAATGAAGAAGTGTTTCCCTTGCTCCACATACTTGCCAGCACATGCTATCTCTTTAGTTTTTTTTTTAATCTTAACCATTCAGATGAGTATAAGATGGAAGTTCAGAATTGTTTTGATTTGAATTTCTAAGATGAGTAAGAACTTTCCTCTAGTGCTTCTCACGTATTCGAGATTACTCTGTTGAGAATTCTCTGTTTAGTTGTGTACCCCATTTTTAATTGGGTTGATTTAGGAGGGATAGTGGTGGCCACCTCTAAGTAAACTGTCCCCCCCCTTAGCACCCCTCCTACCCCCGCACAACCACAAAGGCATTTCCTATAGGAGGAACTAATTGAAAACTGTCTGACAGACAAAGAATTGCTGACACAGACAGTGCTAGCCAATTGGGAACTGTTGTTTATAAGAGATGCTTTCTTGGGACCAATGGGGCAGGGGTGGTGGGTATTAAAAGAGCTTGCAGTGTTCAGATGAGCTTGCTGCAGTGTTTCTCACCTGCTCCTGCAGTCTATGTCCTTGACTCTGTGTCACCACACCTCCAACCCCCAAGGGCAGGTAGGGTCAGCAGCCAGTAGTCCAGGGCACAGGCAGCATCTGGCATCCACTGTGCATGGACTACATTATTATCACTTTGTTGTTGCTCGTTGCTGTTGCTACAAGGATTGTGATTGTGGTTCGACCTGATCTGCTTTTCTCCCCGAGGGGTTCCTGTCAGGTCCCCTTCAGTTGCTTCTTCCGTGAGGTGGCCCCTCACTGTTTTATGTTGTGGGTCCCATGAAGGTGAACACATGTATCTCCTATCTGTCATCTTTGTCTTTTTTATCGATTTCTCCTGGAGACTGTTGTCCTCTCACTTTTGGTCTTGCTTCAAGGTGAGCATGTGGAGGTCAACTTTTCTTTGTTGTTTTGTCTTTGTTTGTTCTGAGTGCTATCAGATCATAAGCGTTGATTAATTTGGCTTCTCCATTTTTATGGTTTTGTTGGTCTATTTGATTTTTTTTTTTGGTTCTGTTTTGTTTTACATTTTCTTTTTACTTTATCATAATCCCTTAAAAGCTCAAAGTGATACAGCAGCTCTTCATCTCATGACGAGAAAGGTGCCTAAAGAATTCTCACCCTAAGACTGCAATAGGGAGGTGGGTAGACATTTCCTAGTTTAGCCATAAGAGAGGAGATATCATCAGGCCTTTTCCATACTTACATGTGCCTCTGCATTAATTTTGTACTGTCTTAAATGTAAGTAAATATAATTGATTCCTAAAGACATCTCATTTCAATAAACTTGATTCTAAAACTGGCTAAATATTGCTTGTAGGGAAAAAAAAATGTGTAGACATTTGCCTTCCATCTAACTGATAGTATACAAGGAAACCAGACTCACTGTTTCCCCTTCTTATCACCAGTACTGTTGTGCGTATTTTTTAAAGGGCAAGAAGAAAACCAGATACATGAACCCAGGTTTCCTAAGGAAAACCCACTGTTTGACTTACATAGAGATCGGACCATTAAAAATCAATATTTACAAGCTCCCTTAGGAAAATATATTTTATTAAGTACTAATCTAACTAATTAAGCAGCAATCACACGTCTTTGTATTCAAAATAAAGCAATTAAAGTGACAACATTGTTTCATTTACTCTGATTAGGACTCTTAATTAGGATATTAAGGATATTTAAAATAAATAATGACACTTCTAGGAGGAAGAAGTTGGGAATCTGATTTAAAGCCAATATTGTCTGCTTAACTCTGGTTACGGCTGCAAAGAACTAAATGAGATTCTACTTTTATTATGCCTTAGTATTTAGTGTACAAATACAATGTTATGTCTGAGGTGAAGAACTGTATATATTCATTCATCAGCCAACTTAGTTTGATACATCATCAATCAAATTTAATATGCATATTAAACTTTTAATATATAGAAAATAAAGATGTCATTCATCAGACTCATGATCAAATGGAATAAATACGTATCTGAATATAAAATAGGACTGAAAATATATTCTTCTGATAGAGGAAGAAGAAAAGAATCATATGTTTTAGAAGAAATAGAAAATCTCGAAGAAAATGAAATTGTGACAGTTGCTTTGAAAAATGAGAACAGAAGTGGCCATTGGAGGAGAATTAGGAATTTCACTGGCTCTAGGAAGAAGAGCTTACCATAAGTGATGAATAGATATGAATGTACCAACTCAGTGCAATGTGATGATTTAAATGAGTATCTTAACCAAATATACAGTGAGAAGTCTTGGATCTCATGCTAAGGAATTTATACTCCATTATAGGGTTCATGGGGAAGCCAACACATGCCATGAGGCAGTAAAAAAAGGAACATATAGACAGTAACATTTATTGTTACATTGAGCATTAAGTTTTGAAAAGCCCCACTGATCAAAAGAGAGGAAAGTGAAAGCAGTTTCCATGCAATTATAATTATGCAATGTAAAAATATTACTGTATTGTTATTGTAACAACAAATTCGAATTTAAAGAAATTCTGGATTAGGGGTACATATAATTTGTTGATATGAAAAAGATAGGAAATACTAAAGTCACACATTACTGCAGGTCTGGATATTTGTCAATATTTACTGTCCTATTTGACAGTGTGATTTTTCAGAAATTGAGGGGCAACCCTGACCCAAAGAATAAATACTATAATTTTAAACATTTGTTTTAAGTTTTAATTGTATTTATGTATGTACATATTCAAGGATGCTCAGGTGCCAACAGAAGCTAGAAGGAGATGTCATATTTCCCCAGAGCAGGAGTCACAAGCCAACATGGCATGGGTACTGAGAACTGAACTCAGGCCCTCTGTTAGGAAGATATTCCTAAATGCATTTGCTGAGATTTAATGGTTGGGATTTGTCATAGAACTCCCAATGCTGAGGCACTTCAACTTGTCAGCAATGCTCCAGTGTGTAGAAGGAGGGAAGTAGAATCTAATTCTCTGATGTTTGCAGAGCCAGTCTTACAGCCTAGAATTGCTTAGATCTGTGTTAATTTTCTATAACATAAAACCCAAACTGAAATGGACAGCCTTATCTGGCTTCAGTGGGAGTGGATGTGCCTAGTTCTGCAGCAACCTGATGTACAGTAAGGGGGTGGGGAGTGAGGTGTTGGGGAGTGCTGAAACAGAGAGCTTCTTTCAGTTCTAAGGGGAAAGGGAGAGGACTTACATGAGGGTGTGCAGGGAGGAGAGGAAGGGCTGATATTGGGCTGTAAAGTGAATATATAATATATTTAATAATTAAAAAAGACTACACATTTGAAAGACTAAGGAAGGGCTTGTGGGAGGACTTGGAAGGAGTAAAAAAAGAAATGTAATTATAACCTCAAATGTAAAACAATTAAAAATGACAGTCATCACAAAATCATTAACTAATATCAAGAAATAATATAGTGAATACATAGACTTTTTGTTGTACTTTATTGCTACTTGTGTACCATAATCTTTTAGTTCTCCAGTATTTAATAAAAACAAAATTTAAGCCTAAAGAAAGAAAGTGTAGGATTTTTTTTTTTGGATATTTTTGTATTATATCACACAGTATTAATCTTGACTAATTCAGAGACATGGTGTTTCATATCTGAGCAATTGTATCGCGATCCAAGTCAACTCCTCTATAATTTTGTAGCAAAAAAATACACAAATTTCAGTCACTTAAAGCAAAGAAGTAGTTTTCCTCAACAGGTCACATGATCATGCCTAACTTTCAGGGACTATAGACTTGGGATTCTCTCATATGCTCATATGGAAAGGAGCAGCAGAAATGTTACTGAACTTTGATGTTTCCACTAACTAGGAAAAAGAAAAGAGAAAGAGGTGAGATTGCAGAGATAATATATTTGATTTTGGATATAATGTCTATGGAACTCAAATTTCTTTAAGTGAAATCATAAACTGGAAGTGTAGTACATGGCCATCAGTCACTTTACATGAAGCTGAGATTTATATACATGCAAATGGGATTGCATAACTGGGACAAAGAGAGCCTCCTGCTAGATTGTTGGGGAGATATGGGACTAAATCTAGGGTAGTAAAAAATAGAAAAATAAAGTCATATAGGAATCTATTCAAACTTAACAATGTCTAAGAAGACATGAATAAAAATTATAATACTTTATTTGAAGTATTAATAAATACCCTCTTGAACCTAGAGTTAAACAGTGAATTCATGAATTGTTTCCATTAACAGAGAAACAATTAGAGTTGAAGAAGAGACTTCACTTATTTTCCTCCAGCAGCACTGTGTTTAGGAAAATAATACCATATATCTAATAGAAAACAAAAGAATATAATACATTGTAACCCATATGATAGCCTAGGTATAAGCAATGCTTATTACCAAAATAAATTGCTGCCCACTGGGTGACCCCAACTGCCATAGTGAATGTGGAACTGAGTTTGCTAAGGAGGGAATCTTGTTTTAGCCATCCGCTGTGGTGGTTAATGGGGATTTGTTTCAGAACTAAAGCATTTTTATTTAGCAAAGAAAACTTTTAGTTCAATTATTTACTTCAACTTTCTTGCCTTTTTCTAGTTTCAGTACTTAAATAATATAATAGTGAGTTTGGATAAGAAATGTCTAAATCAGAGAAAAATTTGAAATAATAGAAAATAATAATGTTCAACCACTATATAAACCTATATAAATTTATTTAAGATTTCTTGATATAAGACAAAAATCTAGACAGTAGATCAATGACCCATTAAAATTCTCAAGCATGATGAATTCATAATAAAAAACAATAGTTATAAACTATAACTATAAACTCCAGGTGAATTAAAATGAATTTTTAATTTCATCTCACTGAACTATTCTTTTATAAAAAGCACTAACTGGTGTTTCTCTCTCTCTCTCTCTCTCTCTCTCTCTCTCTATATATATATATATATATATATATATATGTATATATATGTATATATAATATCTTTATATATTTTATGGAATATATATAATTTTATATGAAATATATATCTTTAACAAACTTAAATAGTATCATTTAAATGGTGAACTTTAAATTAATATTAATGAAATTTAAATTGTATATATATATATATATATATATACACACATTTAGATGTTAGGATGTTTAGAAGAAATCGGCTCCAATATCTAGGTTTAGCCATGGCAAACTTGTAACCAAATTAGCTTGTTGTGCTTTGAAGCCAATTTGAATTAAATACCTTCAACTTGCAAAAATAATTGGGAAGATAAAAAAGAGCAAAATATGTCATCTTCCAGAAAATAGATATCACTATAGAGAGCACTATGTTAAGCAACATAACCATTCTCACCCAGACTTGTTTTCTCTCATACATAGAGTTTAGAGGATACATGCAAGGAAATCAGAGGCTGTCAGAGAAGGCAAGTGAAGTACCATGGATAAGAAAAGATAATGGAGTTGATAAATATGACCTAAGTACTTTATGAATGTTGGGAGATGTCAAACTGAAATTCAATACTTTATGCAATTAATATACACTAATAACACTTTTATAAAAAGCAGACAGGTGGACTAGTAAGATGGCTCAGCGGGTAAGAGCACTGACTACTTTTCCAAAAGTCCAGAGTTCAAGTCCCAGCATCCACATGGTGGCTCACAACCACCCATAATGAGATCTGAAGTCCTTTTTTGGTGTGTCTGAAGACAACTACAGTGTAGTAGAGGATTACCTTATTGGGCATCACTGGGATGGGAGCCCCTAAGTCCTGTGGAGGCTCCTGGGGTAGGGGAATGCTAGAGCTCTGAGGCAGGAGTGGGTGGGTGGGTAGCAGAGCACCTTCATAGAGGCAGGGGGAAGTGGGAAGGGATAGGGATTATTATTATTATTATTTATAATAATAAATAAATCTTTGGCCCCAGGGCCAACAGGAGAGAGGGTCAACCGAGCTAGCAGGGTTGACCGAAGTGAGCAGAGATCCTAAAAGTCAATTCCCAACAACCAGATGAAGGCTCACAACTATCTGTACAGCTATAATGTGTACTCATATACATGAGATAAATAAATCTTTTAAAAAATAAAAAGAGCAAGGAGCACAAACAATAAAAAAAAAAAAAGCAGACAAGCACATTACAGTAAGATAGAAGGAAATTCCAACATCTCCAAAGTACATAGTAACCATCATTAGGGAAGCCAGTTTCTTACTGTCCATGTATAATGAGGCTGACAAATCAGAATATTGTGTGCTAGGCTTACATAAATATGCAACGTATTCTATAATGATCCCCCCCCACACACACACCTCACATACATACAGGCACAAAGAGTCTAAAAGAGAAGATTATATGTAGATCTGGCAAATGCTTCTGGTTTGGATAGCTATATTTTATGTAGTGGTTATTTATTTTAATTTCTCCTTTTGTATTTAAACAAGTTTTTTGTCTTTTTTACTGGTTCTTTTATTTGTTTACATTTCAAATGTTATCTCTTTTCCCAGTTTTCCCTCCACACACATCTATCACCTACCCCTTTTGCCCCTGCCTCTATGAGGGTGCTCTGCTACCCACCCACCCACTCCTGCCTCAGAGTTCTAGAATTCTCCTACCCCAGGAGCCACCACAGGACTTAGGGGCTCCCATCCCAGTGATGCCCAATAAGACAGTCCTCTACTACATATCCAACTGGAGCCATGTGTCCTCCCTGCCCCCTCCCCCCATGTGTATTCTTTGGTTGGAGGTTTAGTCCCTAGGAGCTTTAGGGGGTCTGGTTGGTTGATATTTTTGTTTTTCCTATGGAATTGCAAACCCCTTCAGCTCCTTCAGTCCTCCTGAATTGGGGACCCCATGCTCAGTCTGATGGTTGGCTGTGAGCATTCACATCTGTATTGGCCAGGCTCTGGCAGAGCCTCTCAGGAGACAGCTATCCCAGGCTCCTATCAAGCGCATCTTGGCATCAGCAATAGTGTCTGGGTCTGGTGTCTGCAGATGGCATGGATCCCTAGGTGGGGCAGTCTCTGGATGTCATTGACTTTTGAAAGTTTAAAAATTAAGAAAGCACAGCTCTCTGGAGGTGGTTTATGCCCTTGTTCTGTCAGTTCCTAAAAGTAGTCTAAATAGTAAGTTGGTAAACAAGCAGCTTGTGCTGAGTTTGAAGACAATAGTGTATTTCCAAGTCTGTCACTGCTTTTTTACTTTGCCTTGTTAAAAGTACTTAGTCACTTTTTTATTTAACTAAAATTTATTTTTATCTGATTAGGTACATAAACAGAAATGGTGTGTATATTGTAGAACTCAATGTACTACTTTTCACTGTCTATACATTGTATAGTGTTTAAATGAGGTCATTTTTAGCTTCCTCAAGTCAATTACAATATCTTTGCACTGTAAACCTAAGAAATAAGTTTTCTAGCATATTTTAAATGTTCAGTACATCCTGGTTATTTTTACTTTTTTTACTAATTAATTATTTTATATATTTTTTTAGTATAGAATAGAGTTTATTTAAGGCATGGGGAGGGGAGTTAAGAGGGTAGTAGAGGCAGAGAAAGGCAGAGAAAAGGAGAAAGTAGAGAAGTAGGGGCCGGCTATGACCACGTGGAGAGAGCGGGGAAGGGAATGGGGAAAGAGGGGGAGCAAGGGGACAAGAGGCAAGGGAAAGAGCAGGCTTAAGAGCTTATTTTATGTATTTACATTCCCAATGTTACTCCCACTTCTGGTCCCCCTACCCAGAGTTCTTCCTCCCATACCCCATACCCCTTTTGCTTTGCCTTTGAAAGGGTGCCTCCCCCAAACCCTCTTTCCTGGGGCCTCAAGTCTACTGGGTTTGAAGCATACTCTTCCACTGAGGCCAGACAAGACTGTCTTCTGCTACATATGTGCTGAGGCCTCAGACGAGCCCATGTATGCTCTCTGGCTGGTGACTTAGTCTCTGGGAGCTTCTGGGTTCAGGTTCATTGACACTTTTGATCTACCTATGGGGTTGCCATCCCCATCAGTTCCTTAAATCCTTCTAATTCTTCCATAGGAGTCCCTAGCTTCAGTCCAATGCTTGACTGTACGTGTCTGCATCTGACTCAGTCAGCTGCTGTTAGAGTCTCTCACAGGAGAGCCATGGTAGGATTCTGTCTGCAATCACAACATAGCATCAGTAATAGTGTCAGGGTTTGGTGCCCACCCATTGGATGGATCCCAAGTCAACCATTGCTTCAGTCTCTGCTCCATTTTTGTCCCTGCAGTTCTTTTAGGTAGTAACATTTTGGGTGGAAAAGCTTGATGGTGAGTTTCTGTCCCCATTCTTCCACTGCAGGCTCTGTCTAACTACTGGAGGTGGTCTCTTCAGGTGCTATTTCCCCAGTATTGGACATTTCAGCTAAGGTCACCCACAATGAGCCTTGGGAGCCTTCCTTATCTCAGGTCTCTGGGGCTTTCTAGAGGTCCCCCCTACTCCCTGCCTCCAGCAACCACATATTTTCACTCATTCTCCTGGCCTTCTGGGCTTCTCTCCTGTCTTCCCCCATACCTGACTTTATAGTTACCCCATTGTGCAATAGAACACCAGCACTTTTTACCTTCTCTAACATTAGCTTGATTCCTATTGACTAGCACTTGTCATCCCTCCCTCCATACTATTCTCCCAGCTTCTAGAAACCACCAATCAGCTCTCAAAATCTTTGAGGTCACATTTTTAGATATAATTATGAGTCAATTTTCTTTTTCTCTCTTTGGTTTATTTAATTAATCACAAACTTCATCCATGTTGTCATTAATGACAGGCTTTAGTTCTTTCTGTGTCAGACTAGACAGGTCCTTAGGAAAACTGATGCCTGAGGAAAGTACCATTCAGGCCATGGAACCAGAATGTAGACAGTGCTATCTGCCCTGACAACAACAAATACTAATTCATCAAACTCTCTACATCTAATACCCTTGCATTTTGGGTTGTGTAGTTCCACTTCTGGCTAACTGTTCTAGTTAATTGAGGTGTGCCAACCAAAAATGTGGGGTTTTTTTGTGCTTAAAAGCTCAACCTGAGAAAGGTAGGGGACTGCACTGGTATGCTGAGAACCCAGTGATGCCCCAGGGTGGCTAATAAAGGCTTAACCAAGTTGTCTTTTCTGGTAGACACCTCCTAACATAAGCATTCTGTGGTATCACATTTTATCTGTTCATCAGTTGATGGATCCTTGGGTTGTTTCCATTTATTGGCTACTGGGAATAGTGCTGCCAAGGACATAAGAGTGCAGATAGCTACTTAGCACATTTTGTAGTCTATTTTAATTTACCCAAGTTATAATTATGATATGTATATTCTGAAATTAAACATGTTCCTTAATTGATCATTCTATAGTGTCTGTAAATTTTAACTAAGAGACATCACTATATCAGTAGAAAATGGGTACTAACAAAATGCTGTATGCAGAATTATTATATTTTCATCATTAGAGATAAAAGGTTCAGTGGACTGAAATCCTGAAGATGGAAAGACATCCAGATGTACTGGTAATGAGAACAAGAGTGTATTTTAGTATACTGTGTAAAGTAGCATAAAGAAGAGAAATATTAGATGTGTGATGGTAGAAACATTTAAGATCGATATTTGAGATGAAATTCTAATCCAAAGACCTTTGAAAGGAATTGACTTTGAAAGGGAACTTAGAGAGTAAATACCTTCTTCCCTTGTTTCTTCATTTGTAAGCTACTAATGTTTTATTAGGATATAATTGAATTAAACAGATGCTTAATCTGTCCTAGTGCTCTGCCTTGTTCCTTTCCCTATATGACTTGCTTTCATTTTCTTCTTTTTTTACTAGGGCATGTTAATTGTAGACTAATGGCTTCCATTGTCATTTTTCCTACAGGAATATACTGTTCCTTGATAATATTAAGTCATTATTTCCGTCTATCATCTCTCTTCTTGACTGTTGGCTCTCTTTCTGAATGGCTCCCCTGCATGCTCACTCTATTTTCTCTCCTGTGTCACTCACTGTTGGCTTGTGGAGTGTTTGTTCACAGGCTTCTGAGGAAAAAGTGTTTGTCCCTGTAGTACCCATGTATTAGAGAGATTTGGCAGTATGAGATTCACTGAACTATGTAGAATTGTGGCCATTTTAGAGAATAAACTTTGAAGAGATTTTAGCTTCTACTTTGTTACTGTAACCTTTCTTTAAAAGTATATTAATAGCAAGATAACAATAGGATAGTCTTGTACTTGCTGAATGGTTTGTAGTCTAGAAAAATATAACCTTGAGAAAGTTGTCAGAAACTCAGATAGGCAAAATGAGCTTTAGAACACAGAGGGAAGGAGTAGGGTAGGAAAATATAACCAATGCCAACGAGTTGACATGGTGCTAATCCATTTCTTTAGGCTTTGTGAGCTGCATAGTAAGATGTGGGTGGATAGAAAAGGTCTTTTGTGTCAGTGCTGAGATCCAGGTTGAACAAATGGCTAAGACTCTAGGCATGATCACTCCACCTTCTTCTGGGAACCCTAAATTAAATCACTGCTAACAAGGAAGGCAGCTTAGGTCAATATGTTACACAGCCCTCTCCACATCTTCCTAATATGATTTCATTTGTAATTGCACATATTGTTTTATCCCCAGGAGGGTTACTAGGAAAGCCTCCAGGAGAATCTTTTTAGATCCAGGCCTCCAAACAACTGCAGACTTTGACTACTCTGAAGAGTTGAGGCTGTATCCTTGAGTAACACCAACTCTGGAATGCTCCAGGTTCTTGGAGCTATGAAAACTTTTTTTTTCTTATTTTCATTTGTTTTTCCATTGACTCATACTTGATTTTTCACAGTCTTTTACATGTCCAGGACTGAGTTCAGGTAAACTCTTACCATCCTCTCCCCATTTGTTGTTCATATTCTAGAGTCACAGATTAAGATTTTAAAACAATGGAAAAATTACATAAGGAAATTATGGCCTTGTGACAATTCATCATTGAAGCTTATTCTAGAGGCTAGGATGCAAATGTAAAAATACATATTTGAAAGTAAAGATATGAAAGTCATTCCCTCAAAGGGATCTAGGTATGTGATTGTTGCTTTTGAAACAATAAGAAAACAAAATTATATGAGACTCTACAAACATCTCATCAACAGTTTTAATAATATGCTATGCTATATTGTTTCATTAAATTAAACAATAGGATGGAGCAGAAGTGTGCAACACGTATTATCTCTCTCACACACACACACATACACACATACACACACACACATACACACAAACAATTTTACATGTGTGTACTTGTCTTCCTGTCAACAGGTACTTAATATAGAGCAACATGCCCACGCCATGGCTTACTTAGCTGCTCTGATTTCAATTACTGCATTTGTGTTAGCTAATTTGTTTTGATCTCATTTTGAAAAACTTGGTTGTAAAGGAGTTTCATTTCATCACTTAACGTATTAATATATTCTCCTCTTTTGGAAGAAATCGGGCTTAAAATATTGTTAGTGAATTTATGCATCATGAACAAGAAGCTCTGAATTTATTTGCTGCTTTTGAGATGTTCGTAGCTCTTCAAGATGCAGAAAATGCTTATTTTTTGGTTATATGAATAAAAAGTCTCTTAGTACAGCTTTTAAACAGTTGTTGAAAGTGGCTTTTAGTGCCTTGAAAGCTTTACATTTCAATTCCCTTAATCTATGAGTATAAACAGATGATCTTTGTACAAAATGAAATGGTGTGACTAAAAACTCCCCATAGCAAAGCTGCATAGTCATCTAGTTGAAGTGCCCTGCAATTAGTGTAAGAGCAAAGAAGACATGGCAGGCCAGCACTCAAGAGTCAGAGGGTAGCTCATGAAAGAAAATGCATACTTAGAGCTTATGTGAATTCTTTTTTCCAGGAAAGGAAGTATACTTTGGGAACTGTGAAATGGAATGAAGGAGAGATGGAGAGGAAGGAGCAAGGGAACAAAAAAGAAGAGGAAGGAGAAAGGGGAAAAGGATGCGGCACTCTCACATTTGTGATGTAGGTTTCTAGTTAAATGGCCCTTGTCATTTTCCACGTCTGTAAGGTTAAGAGTTTGTAATAGGAACCCCTTGGTTTGCTTGACATTGTGTTCTCTTACTCCTTAATAGAAATAATGTCAACAATGACTTTTCAATGGTCTAGTGGCTCACAAAGCCTGTTAGTTATGAAAGACTACATGGTATGATGGGACTAGAGAGAATCTGTCTTAGACCCAGACATTCCTTAAACCAGTTAGTCTTGAGACTTACCATCCTTACCTGCAAAGAAGAGTGACACTAGCCTCCCAGAGTGGTAGCATGGGTTAGAATAAGCACATTGAGTGAGTGTCAGGCTTTAGCCCATCAGGATTTCAGACAAGGAATATATTTTTATGCATGGAAAATATTTTACTTCCTCAAGTCTACTGAATTTAGATAGCATGAATTAATAGCCAGAACAGAGATTAGTTAGACTTTAGAATTTGAGAGGGCCTGTAAATCTTTGAGTTCAATTCTCTTATTCCACAAAGGGAAGAAAAAGATCTATGGGTTTGGTGGCTGGTAAAAACTGCTCAGGTGCAAAACCAGGAGGAGCCTTCTGTCCTGAAAGCTCCCACTTGAGCTTCCTTGATATTGCAGAAGCCCAGAAACCCAGGTGATAGACAGGCATAACTTAATTTTTTCTGTTTTGATATCCTGGAGTTTATTGCTTTCAAAACTGTAGGTGCTCCTTGGAGACTATTTGTAGAGTAAAAGTGGCTTCTCACACAGAGCTAATAGCAGCTCCCAGGGAACCACAATGAAAAAAATCTGAACCATAGGAGAACAAATTAGGTCCTCAGCAAACATAAGTCTTTAGTAACACCGTTCCATCTTCACAGTTGTCATATGCTCTGAGGGATCCTGTTCAGCTTCCTGGCCACATGAATTGAATTTTTATTTGCTAATGACATCCTATGAGTCTCCTACGAAACTGAGTTGGATGGTTTCTTTGTGCAAAATGATGTAGCCACAGGTTTATTGTCAGATTTTCCCAGGTGCTAAGAAGGTTTATGAAGGTACACACAACCCCTGGAGCCTCTGAAAATTATGTATGGCTCTAATCCTGCCCACTGTGCCTTCAATTAAACTAATCTTGAAGTCTTCAAAGCAGCATTTATAGTCTGATTGTCTGTGTCTACTCCCACCAATTAACTCTTGAAATATAATCTTTAATGCAACACTAGACCAGGACTTTGAGAAGTACTTAGGTTGTAAGAACTGAGTCCTTTGAATGAGATTGGATTTCTCATAAAATAACCCTAAGGATACTTGTCCAACACCCCTGTCATGTAAAAATGTAGTGGAAAGGTACCATTTACAAAGTAGAAAAAGCAAGTCATGGGAAGACACAGATCCTCATAACACAATTAATGTCTTTGCAGTTCTATTATTGGGATCCACAGTACATTTTTGGAGTTTTGACCCAAAGGCTTAACCTCAAGGTCTATCTAGACATCCCACATGTGGATGCTTTCCCCATCATGATTTTATTTCCTAACAACCTTGCAATGCTTTCTCCCTTTGAGTTTTAAATTATTTTTCTTTGTTCCAGCAGTACCAACTCAAGATTCTCTCCATAGACAAAATATATACTTATATTGTGGCTGAAAATGTTTACTTGTAAGTGTCTAGAAGATAAACTTAAAGTCTCATTGTGTTTTCTCTTTTTGCATTAAATATTGAAAAAAACATAGATACATTTCACAAGGAGGTCAGCTAGTGATGTTAAGGAAAGAAGTCAGAGTTCATACAATAATATATTTGTGATTTAGATTGATTTCTCTGGGGTCCATGAAAAAGGGACAAGTGTGGGGTCAAATAGAACAAGAAGTGTTATTGATACTGGATAAGTGAAACTTGTTTAGAAATTTCTCCACCTGATCAGCATGCATACTCTATAAGTGACCAGATGGTGAATATTTTATGAGTATTTTAGGTGCTGTATATAGTCCAAACAGTCTGCTATGACTGTTCATTTGTCATGTTCCTGTGTGAAAGTGATGACAAAGGTGTGTAAACAAATGGGCTTGAGTCTGCTTCTCTGCAACTTCATTTACAAAATAATACTGAAGGCTAAGTTTGAACTACTGGCTCTTACCCAATAACCTTGGCAGAGGATTACTGTAGTCAGGAATGGCAGTGGAACTGGAGAGCAGGCAGAAAGGATTGGCTATATTAATGAGTTTTAGCACCAATTTTGTGTTCCATGCTAATCTGGATGGGGAAAGTTTGTGGTAAAAAGAAGACAAATTTTCCCAAATGCAGTTTTCATTACAGGAAAATGTAAAGTACAATTCCACTGTGTAGTTCACCTTTATTTGGGAAAGGGCGGGGTAAATAAATTGGCATGGGAAAGAAAATCAATAAAATATATTCACTTTGATTTGCAAAGAATTAATTCCTGGAGAAAGCCAGTTAAGGATTGTTTGGAAAGCACATGATTCATTAGGCAAGCTTCCTCTTTACACACTAATTCACATTTAAGCCTATAAACATATGTTGCAATGTGTTTTCTGCTCAACATAATGTGTATAAAAAGATCAATACAAATAAGAAAATATTTCCTATGAACAGTCCAGACTGTAAGACAGAGAATTCATTTGTACAGAGTGAACAATGTGCTCATTCCATGAATTGTACAAGAACTCCATTAAGGAGGAAGAGACACTCCTGTCTGAAAACAGTAACCACAACTTCTCTTCTGAGTCAAGTGGTGATGCTCATAGGAAGGAGGGATCATTTCATGGCCTGTGGAAAATGTGAAGAGGATGTCAGTTTATTAGGAAAGCTTGACTGGTTCTTTCAAGTTGACCTTTGCCATGGCTATTATTTGTGACTGCACATTCAGACGGCCAGATAAGGGGACGTCATTATAGACAATTAGGAGTGATGGAGGATTGTTGCTGCAGAAATGCAGAGGAAGTTTGTTTCTAACTACAGCCTATGTTGAAGGTGAGTCTGATGAGCAGTAATGATGTGATGTGGTGGCAAACTGTGAAAGGATGACAGAAGGGCAGGTAGGCAGTTGGTTTGTGAACCCTTTGAGCCCTTGGACCACATTTAATTTTTTCCTTAACCATCATTATATAAAAAGTATAAAACTAATACAAATGTAGTCAGTATTTTCAATGGGTTAAGATTTCCCCTTAAGTTTGTTGGCATCAGAGAATATACAGATGTTACATCTTTTTAGTTAATGGCTTGGAGTCTTTATTCTTGTATTCATGTGTATTCAAATATGTACATTTAGCATAGGAAGCTGTGTGTGTGTGTGTGTGTGTGTGTGCGTGCACGTGTGTGCTTGTGTACTCTTGCTGACTGTAACATTTTATTTGTGCCAGTGTGCCTCTAGATTTTATGATAGATCTAGGGAATAATTGCTGTAAATACATAATGCGCTCTCAATTGTATTTCTCTAGGTGACCTGCCCTCCCCCCAGGCCTCCCACCAAAGGCCAAGGAAAGGTACTTTCACAGTGTGAAGAAAAGATAAAAAGAAGATGTTTTATCTCAGTTATGATCCTTCTACTCCAATATTTTAAATAGCTACTGTGAATCATGTAGTGATAATCAGAATTATATATGAGACATGCACACATCTCTTGGAGGGAAGGAGTGTCTAAGAGAAAAACTCAGAGGAAAGAACTGAAGCTCACCCTTGCTGCCATGGTTGTCACCACTGCTTAGGGTCCAATTTCTAGCCTGTTTTCTTAGGCAGCGGAACTCCAATTTATTGAAGTATAGGCCTCTGCTAGATAACTCAGAGGAACTGAATTCATCACAACTGTGCTTTGCATTCTGGTCTAAGTGGAAGACTTCCACTGATTAGGATACCTCCCTGATGAATGAGTACAATGGGATTTTTCAGTCTCCTCTACAAAAATTCTGATTCCCTGGGTCTGAGAGGAGCTTTCTGAAACCTGTTTTTACCAAAAATTTTCTGCAGATATTTCCTATCATTATGAAACTTGCAGTGAACACGTTCAGGCTCACTGGTGCATGGCAAAACTGTAGTGGCTTGTGTCCACTCACGGGGGACTGGTGACTCCAATCGATCACTGCTGACAAATGGAAAAGTGATCTATTTCAACAGTTTTGCTAGAGTCTTTTCTCTTTATGGAAAGCGAGGCTAATTAGCCTCAGGATGAAGCCAGCTTGTGCTTATGGAAGTGGCCTAAGCAAATGAGTCAGGAATTTTAATAGTAAAGTAATCATCAAGCAGCTGACCCTCTCGCTGCCCAGCCCCCACCTCTTGGCATGGAGCGCTGACCCTCTCGCTGCCCAGCCCCCACCTCTTGGCATGTAACTGTCAATATCCTTCTTTGTTAAGCAAATCATGCTTCTTAGTCCTTGCAGAGTACTTTCAAACTTTACTTATGTTTTGCACGAAACAAACTCTTGCCATTTGAAAAAATCTGCTAAACATATAATACAGTAAACTGTGCATCCGTATAATTTCTCTGTGAAAATAAATTTGGAATTCAGGAAAAGGGCAATTATTTGTAATTGTGTGATTAATAACATCACAGGAGCAAGAAATATAATATTTTGGTCTTTGATTATTAACTATGAAAGGATAACTTATTGGTTAACAAATACATCAAAATGTGTGTGCTTGAGACTGAATCCAAGAAACAGAACTGAGTAAATGCTAACATGAAACTTTTCTAGTCTACACTTTTAAAGACAAAATTTTTCTCATGGAAAAATGAAGTGACATGTTCACTAATATCATCCAAATGTGTGTGGTGCTTGCTTCTGCCATTGGGCAGGCTTTTGGGGATGCGCCTCCATTAACTCTGCACGTCACATTTCCTATATCATTTTAGTTGACTTGGGTATATATATGCTTCTGGTGGGCAGAGATTTGTGCATCCAGCCTTTCCAATGCCATTCAGTACCCAGTAGATTGCCATTTTCTCTGCAAATAAAAGGGAACAGGGAAGTCTGACTCCTTTCCAATGAGTTTGTCTCTAAGTAAAAAAGTATGTCTGCTGTGTGGGTGACTGCTGATTGTATGTGGCTTACAAGAGGGAAAATAGGTTTTCCTCAAATGAATAAGGAATTCAAATAATGTGAAGAATTGGAAGTACAATTTGAAGACTGGAGTGGAACTGCTGTTCGCTACTTCATGTAAAATAAACAAGACTGCCTTTAGTCAATATGGCTATACGACTGTATTTTAGATACACAGGCACACACACACACACACACACACACACACACTCATACACTTACTTGTTTGCTTGGGATTTTCTATCCACAGTGGATTCACAGCACATTGGAACCTGTGACACCAGTTTGTATAACCCTCCTTTGTCATATAACAGAGGTGAGTATTCTTGCTCACACTGAAAGCATGTAAAATGCCTCTGAGTTCATTTCCATGACATTTCTTTGGGATTATGATTTTGGAGCCCCATTTAAGGAGCATAGCCAAGTCTCTATTCTCTCATTGAGCAATAAGGAATATCAGGCCCAGTTGGTGGCCATAAATTCTCAAAAACCATTGAAAATGTTGGGATACCTATTACTTAAACTCTGGCTGAGGAAAAGGTAATATTTTAAAGAAGTGCTATAAATGTAGTACCACATGTGTAGTGTAAACAAATATTTCTATTGGTGCAAAGAAATATTAAAATCTACAGCATGAAAACTCTGCACACATGACAAGGTAGCATCTAATATTAACTACTTGCAGAGACCTCCAATGCCTCTACTTTCCTCCTGCTCAGACCTTTACGCTTTGAGAAGCCCCTTGAATTTCCAGAACGCCTATGCAGACAAACTAGCAAAGATTTACTCAGCAGTGTTTCCAAGCACACAGTTTTGTGACCCACATGTGGCTCGTGAAGCTAAGTAATGGAAGTACAGATAATTTGGCATCAATGAAATGTTTCTGAATGTGCAGTAACTGATGGTTAATTCAATATTAAACATGTAGTGAATCATGTTTGACTAGTCTTATCTATGTTGTAATGCATGATGCCACCCTAGCCTTGGATCTGAGCATACATTGTGAGAGGTTTGCACTGCACATGCTGACCTAACAGCAACAATGGATCCTGGCTAAATCACCATGATATCAATCATCTGTAAAAATGTTTTAACTTAAAGATATTTTGCATCTATATTGTGGTTTAGTT
Source organism: Mastomys coucha (assembly GCF_008632895.1). NCBI lineage: Eukaryota > Metazoa > Chordata > Mammalia > Rodentia > Muridae > Mastomys > Mastomys coucha. The sequence continues at coordinate 41,231,739 of NW_022196897.1, forward strand.
TTGTGCTACTATGGGATTTCTGTGTGTGTGAATGTGTATATGTGTGTGTCTGTGCTTCTTGGGCTTTTTCTCTGCCTTTTTTCCTTTTGTTTATCTATTTTGAACTATTTTGGTTTGGTTTGGTTTTATCTTATTTTATTTTACTATTTTTTAATGCTTATTTGTTTATGAAAGTGTGGGAATTTCAATGAGTCAGGAGAGGGGAGCAGGAGTAGGGAGGATCAGGGAAGAGTTGGAGGAGGGGAATGTAATCAGAATATGTTGTATGAAAGTCTGCCTTCCATAAAAGAAAAATAGAAAAAATATTGAAGCTACTCATTATTCTCTACTACCAAATTTTCAGCCACTCGCTATTCATGTAAACATAATCAGTCTACCTCATCAGTAGGCAAATTTACTTTTGTCTTTGATAAATGGTAAACTTGTAAGTATGCAAGAACTGCTCTAAGATAAATTTCTTTTATCTTCACTAAATGTGTGGCTTGTGTATACTTTTGTACTTAGGGTTACATAAATACTTCACAGGTGAAAAAATGCTAGTGAATAGAAACAAAAGTGTGTGCCACTCAATTCAGGTCCAGGGGCCTGCGTATGGTTTGAATGAGTGAAAGTTAAGATTGGCAGGTGATGTAAGCCAGGGTAACTAGCATTCCCCTGTGCGACCCTAAAAGGAAAGGAGTAAGAGCAGCATGTGCCCTAACCGTCTTCCCAACTCCACAAGGAGTATCCATAGGAAGAGGGACATGGAACATTTTGCATGGGTTTGGATGATTTCAGTGCAAGAATGAGACAGTCACACGTGGCTTGGCTTTTGGGAATAGAGCAGATTACAGACAGGCAGTTTCTTGGTAAACAATAATAATGATGATGATAGGTTATTTTATGGGTATATAAAAGTAAACCCTAATTTTTATTTTAACTTCAAAACCCCAACTATAATTTATTATTTTATTTATAGGTTTATCAGCATGATAAATCTTAGTAACAACACTTCTAAGGGAGATTTTACAATGTTTTTGATGAAATTATGTTAAGCACTCAAAACTATACTTATGGATTTACTGTGTCAAATTTTCTATTTAATTTATTCATCTAACAAGAAAGCCTCCCCAAATACAAATGCATGCCTTCTAAGTGTAATGATTATGCATATCTTAACATATGCATATCTTAGTGATTCAGTACAATCATTTCTAAGTCTCTTAACCATTTTGATACAATTTTTTACACATGAGTAAACACTCTGGTTCTTCTTAACCTAAAATCCTAAGTGTACATCAGTAAACAGATACCTAAAGAAGCATGAGACTTTTTACTTCCTTTAATATTCCAATTTCTCTAAAAAGAAAATAAATACAAAATTCATAACAGTACCAGATGATACACATGCACACACTTTTTAATTCACATTTTGATTCCCCATATTTCCCAGAATGAGAAGTCTCAGCATCACCAGGGAAACATCTGGAAATGCAGACTCTGGGGTGTCACTCCAAACCTCTGGAAATGCAGGCTTTTGGGTGTCACTCCAAACCTACTTAGGGACAAAGCCCAGCGATGGGTTTTAATAAAGCCTACAGGTATTTCGATTCTTGTAAAAGTCTGATAACTGTTGCATATTTAATTTTGAAGTGCTTCCAAGGCAAAGCATTGTTGACGTTGAGATAATTAAACTCTCTAGCCATCTGGGAGTTTCCTTCTCCCAGGAACTTGCAGTTAAAACTCTACTGGCTGAGGTAGCATCTTAATGAGAATTTTGTGTAGGGAGGAAATTTAGGGAATTACCTACCCTGACTTATCTTTTTAGAAATGAAATGTGGATAGAGGTAAAACTTGGCTAAATCTAAAGATATAAACTTCATGTAAAATGGTCACTTATCCTAGACATAATTTCTACAGAGCCTACAACTTAGATGCTCACCCCCTTGTTTATATTTTATTTTCAGTTGCTTCACCTAAGTGATTAGTTATATTTTTTCCTTTGCTTGATCCTCCTCTGTGTCCACTTCATGTATGTTTTTCTCAGGTAGTATTCCAGTTATTAATAGGTTACTGGGTCATTTCTGCCTGTGTTGTTAAGACACGCTGATGTTGATTCCCTTTCTAAAGTTTTGTGTTTCCAGATTCATCACTAGAAGATTGAAGTTTAAGTGGGGGAAACAGGTTTGTGTTTGTGTAAAAAACGTATAAAGTGATGCTGTGTGCAGGACTGAAGATTACACAGACAGGAGCATTGGTGCAAGGCAATCAAAGACATTATTTCCATTAAAATATGATACAAATAATACCCTCCATGAAAGCTATGCAATAAAGCAGTCCTACACCTGAGCAGGAGTAAACAGGAAACCCAACATTTCTTATTACTCCTAATGAGCCCCTAGAGGGTATGAAAATTACCTGAGCCAGCACACACAGGACAAGGAACAGCAGAAGGTACATGTGCTACTGACTGAGGGTGTGTGTGTGTGTGTGTGTGTGTGTGTGTGTGTGTGTGTGTGTGTAAACAATGCACTTTGAAGGGAGGAAGAGAATAAGGTTCATATCTAGAGTTCTTGATATGAAGCAGACAATAGTCAGAGACATCTGGAAAAGTCCAGATCAAGAATAGAAAGCAGTAGACTAAACATGACCATCATGCTAAACTGGGCTGTGAAAGTAGAGAGAGGGAAGAGTGAGAGAAGAGAGTGTGGACAAAGAAAAACAGCAGGAGGAGGAGGGGAATGAAAGGGGGGATCAAGAACACAGGGCCAGGATGGCAGAGTTTTATAGGAATCAGAAGCTGAGGTAAGGAAAGCTTATGAGCTAGTGAAGTGTAAGGCAGAGTGAGAATAGCTGAGAGGAGTCACAGGTACTGAGTGAGCCTGGAGGCCAGCATGTGCTAATAGGCACCTCAGTGAGCCATTTGTTTTGTTTTGTTTTGTTTTGCTTCTTCCACCTGCCATGAATCACATCTGCAGGAAATGGACAGCAGTACCAAGATGCAGGAAATATAACAGAAGAAAATAAGCAAAAATCACAAATAGAAAAAAGAAAGGATGGAGGAGATAGGAGAAAACAGCACATCAATTAGTCCAATAAATCTCAATCTTTGGTAAAGACTGTTTTATTTGGCAGGTTGAAGGCTTTGGCTCACTGACTCTTCCCATTACATACTTCGCAAGGAAACTATCTCTGTTTTGGATTTTACCACTTACCCACAAATTTCAGAGTGCACAGTCAACTCCTTCTCAACCAGGCATGTGCTTTTCATGAAAGAGATGGGGGTAGATGTTAGGGAAAGATAGTAATTAAACTAATAACTCTATGACTAGAAGGAACAGGTACATTTCACTAGAAAAGGAAAATTGAATAGAAAGCTATGGAAGAAAAGAAACTCTGGCATGGGAGGATTAAGTGGAGGGGAGAAGGGAAGATGGGGTATGGGAGAGAATACAAGAAGAGATGTCTAAAATTAAGAGGCATTTGAAGAATACTATGAAAACCTAATATAGCAGAGCTTTCCTAAAATATATATGTATATGAAGGCAATCTAAATGAAATTTCTAAATAACAGGGGAGACAGCTGCTGGATATCACTTTCACCAAATGAAGCAACCAGTACCAGGACTGGGTTCCATATAATTGACTTGTTGTCCCAAGTGTTCCCAGTATAAACCCCAAACAACCCAGGCTGTGGCCAAAACTATGAGGTGCTATCCACAAACTGACAGTAAGGCCCCATTGGTGAAGACAACACTCACACAACTCATGGAATATGAAGTCAAGTTAGTGCCTACATAGAGACTTCACCCCTACATTCCAGTGTCTTTGGTACAGGAATGTACTCCACATACTACCAAAGCAGAAACAGAAACACCAGCTCAGCTGCAACTCCTTTGATCTACAATGCTGTCCTGCCTGCAACATATGCTAGGGCAATGGTGGCACAAAGCTTGGGGGAGGAACCAACCAATATTTGACTTGACTTAAAGCGCACACCACAAGTTGGAACCCATAGGCAACAGTGCTTGGGTAACCAAGAAGCAAAGAATGTTTCCTTGGAGTCATCCATCCTCTCTGGTTCTTATATCCTTTCTACCCGAGGGAGTGGATGATTCCAAGGAAACAGTTTTCTTCTAGTATCACAAGACTGATGCACATATTAACATAAAGAGTCTGTGAGCAGCGTGCACGTAGGCTTGCACAGGTTCAAGCCAGAGAGAGGCCTAGTGCTAAGGGAGGTGAACAGCACCTCTCACCCCTAACCAAGGAGCTTTCTGCAATTGACAACTGCTTGCAAATTAAAAAAAAAAAATCCTTCAATGCATTCTCACCGGATCCATTAACCACACTTTAGGATAGTATCCATGCCCAGCAACATGAAATGTATTCAGTGATGTTTTGGTAGATGTTTGGTATGTTTGGATATTTTTTGTTTTATTGGTCTTTTGCTTGCTTATTATGGTTTCCAATTTCTGTAGGTTTTGTTTGTTTTTTTTTGAGAGAGAGAGAAAGAGAGAGAGAGAGAGAGGGAGGGAGGGAGAGAGGGAGAGAGAGAGGAGTTGGCTGGGTGGGGAAGAACTGAGAACAGCTGAACAAGGGGAAAGTAGAGTCAAAATATACTGTATGAAAACATATTTAAAAAGCAACAAAAGTATAGAAGTAAACAACAAACAGTAAACAAAATGAAAGAAAACATACATGTGCATGCACACATCAAACAAAGCGTCAGGCTGGAAGGGATTGTGAGTTTGACATATGGACATAGACTATAAAGTCAGAGAGAGAAGGTGAAATTGGAAGAGTGTCTTCAGCTGATTTCAAATTCCAAAACCAGTGACAAGCACTGAAATACTCTCCAAGAGAAGGAATGGAAGGGTTAGATTTGCACTATAGGAGGTCAACTCAACTTTTGGATGAAGGTAGTGGAAAATAACCCCATGGGTTTGTCAAGTCTAACAAAATTTTGTGACCAGGTGTTTATTCAGTGTGACTTGGGTTAGTACACAAAGCTTTCATTTTGGAGTCTGAGGCTCAAAACTCAGCCTGGTCAATAGCTATGGGATTATTTAATTTCTTTAAGCCTCAGTCTCTTTCTGTCTTGGAAAAAAAAGTGAGAACAGTGCCTGCAGGGTTTCTCTACAGCCAGGCTTGCAAATGGGAATTTAATGTGAAAGCATTAAACATGGTGCTAGCTGCATGGAGGTTTTTGTTCCAAGAAGCTGAAGCTATTCTCCAACGGAAAGAAATCAGATGGGATGTGTGGGGATGGGGGTGGCAGGGCCAGAGCAAACATGGAAATGTCTCCAGAGCTAGGTCTCAGATTAATGCTTAGTCGTAGGAACAAATGGATATGGTTATTAGAAAGTGTAAATGGCCTGTTCTCTTCCTTTGTAAACTAGCTTTCTTCTTGCTCTGTAGGAGCTGAATTTCATTTCTGCCACAAACGACTAGAGTGGACATCTGCTCTGTTCAAAGAATAATCAAACTGAAATATAATTGCTTAGTTTCATTTTAAAATGTTTTGAGAGAGACTGTCCTCTGTCATCTTGAGTCTCTGGTGTTCCTTTCACACATGAACTGTGACAGTGGGTGATATCTATGCACATAGAAACACTTCCTAGGAGAGGGCTGTGTCTCAGGAGGAGATGTAACAGTGACCCATGGGAATTATATAGCCCCATGAGTTAATTCAGAAAGGTTTTCTATGAAAACTAATCACAAAAGGGGGGGCAAGTTGAAGGATAAACGTAGGTAGATCATGGAGTCTGAGTTATCAACTATTAAAGATGAAAGGAAGGTGAGAGAACCAATAAAGACCATTTCTAAGGAAGAAATAGTAATACATACCCTCATTTCACACATTCCCTTCATAGCCTACCTCAGGTATTCCTTGACAAATGATACGTGGAATCCCAAGACTCCACACACAGGTTAGCTCTACAGTGGAGAGGCATGAGAGAGGCAAAGCCAAGGTGAGTGACTCAGAGGTGGGGGGAGGGCAAATACAGTAGGAGACACTGAAAACACTGAAATAGAACACGGCTATTACTTTTCTTGCTAATTTTCTTAACAGAATCTATATTATTTTCATCATTAACTGATGGAATCTCCTACTGGATGTTGAGTAATCTGTGTAGACTGCTGAGTAATAATTTCTTTTAGAAATGAATGCTAAAAGTTTTGATTGTGCAACTGCTATGACATTCTTTGTTGAGTTCATTGTAATTAGAGCCTCATCAAGTATTAGAGCTATCCCTGCTAAGGATTCAGGTCAAAAATTAAATGAGTAGTTCTAGGATTAAAAGTTATGCACAGAATGCCAGGGAAGAGGGAATCATTTTCCTTGATGGAATAGCCACTGGTAAAATGCCCAAGCTTCAATTATTAACTCTGCAGACATGCTCATGCATGATGCAACCCTAAGTAAACTCTGGGACACTGAGAAAAACATAGAATTAGGGAGGAGGATACTTGAAAGAAGAGATTCAACAAGAAAAGAATGAGAATGAGAGTAATGGGGAGTGAGTAAGATTAAAAATGAATTGAATATTTAAACTCATGAATGGAATAATTGTCAAAATATATTGCATACATTTATGAAGTGATACAGCATTTCAACCATAAACAGAACAGGTGTACCAAAGACAAACATTTGAAGGAAAATACCACTTTCAGAACTATTCCTTTGCATCTTGACTAACACGATTTGTATGTGAGTTAGTGCTGAGTGTTTTGTTCAGAATTTTAGTATAGACTTTTTTTAGGTTCTAGTTAACATCTACCTATCACCACCTTCAATGTGTTCAAAATGTCCAAAGGTATATACCTCATTACTTACTTAGGGTAAATCTTCATATTTATACAACTATTCTAAACTTGAAAGTAAATCACCAATAAGTAAAGACCTTTTAAAAGTGATTTCCCTTTTAGAATAGGGTGTGCTCTAAATTTTTTGCTGCCCCATGTAGTAAGAATTAGAGACATTTCTGGAAATCACAATTCCTTTTATTTCCACCTATCTTTTATAAAACTAAAGACTTTTATTTGGAAATGGCTTTAGGACACAGCAGACATCAGGAAGGCTGATTTTTTTTTTTAAATCTTGGAGAGGGTAGAAAAACAGTATACCATCAGTTAGAAGGTCCTTCAAATTCAGTTGGGAAATATGTGACTCCTTCCTGTGCAAGAGGCCAATTGACATAGCAGCAGAATCTCACTGTACTTAGTAGGTCCACAGCTCTGACATACAGTCACCTTAGCCTGAGGTGAGCAGGCCAGCAGATTGCTAATGTGTTTAAGGCATCATGCTTTCCTTTATTGTCACAAGCAAAGCATGCCAGTGGAAATGGTTCTCAGTTTATGTTTCATTGCATGAAACCTTTGGTTCTGGTTACTTATAGAAGTTTGTGTTCAATTCAATCAATTCCTCCAAAGTCAGTATAAAAACATGAATGCATGGCAGGCTCTCATATAAACAAAATATAGTTCATTCCTAAAATGAAAACCATAAATTTAAAATTTTTGAATATGAGAAAATACTCATAATTTGGGGTTTCCAAAGAAGCAAAATAATACAGAAAGCAAAAATCTCAGCTTCATTAAAATATATTGTACACAAATAGAAACTCTTTAGATGAGTTTAAAAATTCTTATTAAGTTCCGCATATAACTCACTTTAAAATAACAGAAATTATTTTTATAGTCAGAAAAGGATTAAGTAAATGTTTAAAAAAACAAAAACAAAATGAAAAAGTTCAATCGCAACAGCAGACACAGCCCACTTAAGAACATTTAATCATCATGGTAATTGTTCAAAGACCTTTTGCTATAAATAAACATGCTTACTGCTTGTTCCCCTGGAATCCAAGCCTATATTAAAACAAGAATGTTTGTAATTAAAGTCTACTGCACCAAAGCAGCCTCCTGGTTTTGCAGTTTGGGTTTCCTAACCACTCATTTTCTTATTCAGCACTGATAAACATTCCCTGAGCTATTATTGTATTAAGAGAAAGGAAATGAACTGGCGCCTTTCTAAAGATGAAGACCAATGCCTTGTAGCTGTTTCTATCTAATGAGAGTGGTCTGTAGTAACCACACTGTCTGCCCCAGACACAGCAGAACAGAGCTGAGTGAAAATAATGATAAAGGGCAAGTACTGTGAGAAGTAGGATAGTTTTCACTTGTAAGCTTCCTGCAAGCCATTTACAGGATTATTTATTTCCAGGACATGTAAACATTGGTCTTCTAAATTTGGTGAATAGTTGACTACATGAACATGTCACATTTAACCTGACTTTGTCTGGGGCATTGGTTTTTTTTTTTTAATTGTGGTGTGTGTATGTGTGTGTGTGTGTGTGTGTGTGTGTGTGTGCGTGCACATGCATGCATGCATGCATATTCATGCACACACACATGCGTTAAAAGCATTTATCTTTTGTCTATCAAAATGCAAAGCTTATTTTCTGTACATGTCATTTTTAGATACCGAAATTATCTTTTACAGAGAATCTCAAATATTTGTCTTTTAACATATATTCTTTTGGCCTTATTAAATGAATCAATAATTATTTTCATCATCATATGTCACTTACTCTCTTAAGAGCTGTGGGTACAGCAATGATCCAAAATGATAAACTCTGACTTGGTGGAATTTGTAGCCATATGGAGAGAGTCAGACAAGCAACAGTGAGTAAGGTAGATCTAAGTTTTGTAATGCTTGACTGAGCATTGAGCAGTTGAGTGATATCTTTAATAAAGAATGAATAGAGACTTAGAGACAGGATCATGGAAACAGTGGGCTTCTGAGCACATTTCGTGGACATGAGTAATGGGAAAACAATGAAATAGTGAAGAGAGAGAACTATTAGGGAAAAAGTAGGGAGCATGGCATCATCAAATAGCCTCATTGAGAAGCTCTCAGATTTTTAAAAAAGAGTATAAACATATACATATAGATGCATATATATATATATATATATATATATATATATATATGAATGAACAGGAGTAGCAGTGTGGGGAACTGACAAACTAGAAGGTCATGAGGCAGGGGAATATGGCCAAACACATGATACACTTGTATGAAAATATCTTTATGAAACCTATCAATATATACAACAAAGATACTGTGATAGAAATATTTGGAAACCTAAAAATTATTGATCTATATGTATCAAACAAGAGACATTAAAATATGAAGGTTTGGAGCCATAAATATGGAAAATGGTATCTGATGAAAATATAAACAAAGTCTTTAGGATTTCTACTGGTGTGAAGAGACACCATAATCACTGCAATTATTATAAAGGAAAACATTTAGTTGTAGCTGGCTTATAGTTCGGAGGTTTAGTCCATTATTGTGATGATGGAAAGCATGATGGTACGCAGGAAGATGTGGTGCTGGGGAGGGAGACCGGGGTGCTAAATCTGGATCCTCAGGCAGCAGGAAGAGAACTAGCTTGAGCTTCTGAGAATTTAAAGACCACCCCTAGTGACATACCTCCTCCAACAAAGCTACATCTGCTATAACAAGGTGACACCTCCTAATAGTGCCACTCTCTACTGGCCTACAGGGACCATTTTTATTTAAACTACCACATTCCACTCTCTGGCCCCCAAAGGCTTGTAGCCATATCATAGTGCAAAATACATTTAGTTCAACTTCAAAAGTCCCCATAGTCTAGAATAGTCTTAAACTTGTTTAAATGTCCAAAGTTCGGTGTCTTTTCTGAGATTCATGCAACCTCTTTACTATTATTCCCTGTAAATTCAAAATAAAAAACATCACATACTTCCAGTATATAATGGCACAGGGTATACATTACCACTGCAAAATGGAGGAAAGGGAGAATAAAGAGGAAATACTGGACCAAAGCAAGACCAAAAACCAGCTGGGCAAATCCCAAACTCCACATTTGATGTCAAAATGCTCTTCAGATCTTCAATTCCTTTAGCTTTGTTGACCACAACACACTTTTCTCTCTTGGGGTGATTCCATTCTCTGTGAAGGCTTTCCAAGACAGTTATCCTATGACTGATATCTCCAACATTTTGTGTTTATAAGGCAATCCTGACTTCACTTTCAAAGCATCACACAATGGCCTCTCTGGGCCTGTATGCAGAGACACCCCTACCACACACATAGCCTCACACACATGGCCTCAGCAGGTTATCTTGGTCATGGAGGGAGATTCCATAGCATCTTCCTTTTCTCCTTGACTCTAAAGTTATAACATCATGGCTGAAGCTGCCAAGTTCTACTGCTTGCTGGGGCTGGAACATGGCACCCTTGTTCAATTTTACATCTTCAGTATCTTTCTGTTTTCAACATCTTTTTTCACTGCCTAAGCCTGGATGTCCTGCAATTAAGTTTGTAGACTATTCTCCAACCCAGAGATCCTTCCTTTGCCTTCCTAGTACTGAGATTAAAGGTATGCCCTACCACACCTGGCTCTAGGCTTTTCTTTCATTCTTTTTCAATTTTCTTTAATTCCCTTACACGTTTCTTTAATTCCTTTCATACAGTTGGAAGCTTAGCTAGGTAGGGTCTTGCACTGAGGTCATCACTCTCTTTATTTCATTTAATATCTTTAATCTGTTTATCTCCTTGAACATAGAAGTTGGCTGCATTCTAGTTCCTGGTGCCCCTTTTCTCCTCAAATTGTACATGTTGCATTTTTTTTTTTTGCTAAGATTGCTCCTTTTTATTACATATCTGCATAAGAATGAACACTAACAACCAAATAACAAGAGTCTATATTAGACTATTTTGAGATTTCCTCTGCCAATGGAATTAATCCAAAACCCTTTGATTTAACCCCAGGCAAACTGCAATTTAACCCTAGGGCAAAAAGCAGAAACATACAAAATTATCAAAAGAATGATCTCTAGGCCATATATTTATACTCATCTCCTCTGAAACACCACAGTTCACATCTACCTCAATACCACTGTCTTCCATGGGCCCCACTTAAAGTGTTCAGTTGCTTTTCTAGTCTAGTGTCTCAAAATCTACATTTTCTAAATAAGTACATGGTCAGGCCCATCTCAGCAATGCCCCTATTGTGGCATTCTCCTTTTGCTGCTCCCTGGTCAAGATACTAGAACTCATATTGTTGTTTGTCCTAAAGGGCTGCAAACCCTTCAACTCCTTGGGTCCTTTCTCTAGCTCCTTCATTGAGGACCCTGTATTCAGAGTTCCCAGGGACTAAACCACCAATCAAAGAGTACACATGGTGGGACTAATTGCTCCAGCAGCATATGTATAGTAGAGGATGGCCGAGTCAGTCATCAATGGGAGGAGAGTCCCTTGGTTCTGTGAAGGTTCTATGCCTCAGTGTAGGGGAGTGCCAGGGCCAGTAAGCAGGAGAGGGTGAGGTGGCAAGCAAGGGGAGGTGGGAGGGAACAGGGGTTTGTTCTTGTTCTTGTTTTTTTGTTTTTGTCTTTGTTTTTGTTTTGTTTTGTTTTGTTTTGGTTTGGTTTTTCTGGAGGGGAAACTTGGAAAGGAGATATTGTATGACATATAAATAAAGAAAATTTTAATAAAATTTAAAAAAAGAAAAAAGATAATAGAACTCTCAGCCCCTTCTTCAGCACCACACCTGCCTGCACCATCATGCTTCCTACCATGATGATTATAAACTAAACTTCTATATCTTTAAGCAGGCACCAATCAAACATTTTCCTTCATAAGAGTTGCTGTGGTCATGGGGTCTCTTCATAGCAGTAGAAATCCTAAGACACAATGAGAGATAAAATCACTTTAATAATTAAAGATGGAGTAATTACTGAACTTGTAGGCATGCCCAATCTTTTGAAATTGGGAAATGGCTTTATAAATGAAAAGTTCATTTTAGAGAACTGAATGATTTACAACCAAACAGAAAACAATCACAGTGTTCCAAGTAAGTTTTGGAGGGGAGGGTTGTTGCTTTTGTTCAGTTATATACAGTCACATGTAGTTCACAAGGCACAAGCTGGACATGCCTAAAAACATTCTTGATTTAAAAACAATTATAATAAAGCTAACAAAAGGAGCTTGTATTAGCATGTATTCAGTATTGCCTTTAAGAATATAAAATAGAAGGGACAAATTTTCAAAAGAAGTCAGATATTCAACCATCATTGTATATTTCATATTTGAAATAATTTTCAGTTCTATTAAGTAAAATTATGAACATATGCACATATTCACATAATGGCAAACTTATATTCTTTAATAATATATAAGATATTGTATTTACACACATATTAATGTACTTAATAACACAGAATTTTATATTTAAAAGTGATTAAAATGGCAAGGTTCCTACAATGTCTATTTGAGAAAACTCCAATACTTAGAAAAATATAATTCCTACGATAGACTCAAGAACTAGAAAATCTGAGTAAACTATGAAAATAAATGAGAACTGTGTTCAGTTAGGATTCTACTGATGCAATAAGACATCATTACTTAAAAAGTAAATTGAGGAGGAAAGGGTTTATTTGGTTTATACTTCCATATCTCTGCTGATCATTGAAAGAAGTCAGAACAGGAAATCAAACAGGAATACAGTAATTTCGAGGCAGGAGCTGATGCAGAGAACAATGAGGGGCATGTCTTACATGGCTTGCTCAGGCTGCTTTCTTACAGGACCTAGGACCACCAGACTAAAGGTACAGCTATTAACAATGGGCTGGGCCTTCATCTATTAATCACTATTTAAGAAAATGCCCTTTGGCTTGCCTGCAGCCTTATCTTGAATAGGCATATTCTTAATTAAGATTTCCTTTGCTCAATGACTTAGCATGTGTCAGAATGACATAAAGCTATTTAGCATGGAATGAATTATTAAAATCTTAAAAATGTTTCAGTAAACACACAGCATTAACAGGCAAGGATAAAATGGCTGACACAGTGAAAATGATATGTATCCTAAGTACATTTTGCAGAACAGATTTACAAACATGTTGTATAAAGAGAAGAAAAAGTATAAAAGTCCTATAATATTTTTCTTTTATAAACAGTGAATATAAGAAAATTTCAAGACCATTACCCTTTATGAACACAGTTATAAAAATCCAAATAAAAGTATTGCCATATTCATGTCCCAGCTATGACAAAGAAAGCTTTTTCTAAAAAATGAAAGTATTGACTGGGTGTGGTAGTGGATACCTACAGCCATCGGAAAGCTGAGGCAGAATATGGAGAGTTTGAGGGTAGCCTGAATTACATGAATTCCAGACCTTCCTCAGGTATATAGCAAGAATCTGTCTCAAAAAACAAAAACAACAACAAAAATCACAAAACAAACAAGCAAAAATTTAAAAACACAAAATTTTAAAGAAAGAATAGAAATATAACATTAAAACACTTCAGTTTAAATTATCTTATTAATATATTAACAATTTTTAAAATGTAAGATTATCAGGCATATTTTAAATTATTTGATGAACCTTGAGCCCATTCATAGTGTAAATTCTTAGCAAAAACGAATGAAAAGCCAACATCATATACTTAATACTGGGTTAAGACCAGTGACCAAACATGCTTTACACAAACATTGCTAAATAAACAAAAGTATTTAACAATAAGATGTTTAAAAAACTGTTTCAAAATCGAAGTCAATAAGGAATGCAAAGTAAATCAATTTTATGGAGTAGAAAGAAATAAAATCATCCTTTGCGCAAAATTATGATTTTTTGTTGACAATCAAAGATGCTACAGAGAATTGATAATTTGAAATTGAAAAAGAATCATATTCAAAACTAGCCAAATTTTAAAAATTCAATTTAAATAGCTATCTTGGCAGAACAGAGTAATATTAGGAATGTTCACAAAATGTTCACAGTGTAAGGCTTTAATAAGAACTTTAATCCTTTATTGAAAACATAAATGCAGAGCTAATAATGTAGAACTAGATATTATTAACAGTGCTATCTCTGAGGGGACCATGAGCCCATCCAAACTGTGTTTGATCTTACATTCTAAGCTTCTGTTTTAACTCTTTTACTTAAGTAAATATTAAAGTTATGTATCCTCAACTCTACTTTCTATTATCCAGTCCTGAGAGTCCTGAAATCACTTTCTGTGTCTAAGCCACAAATCTTGGTTCTTCCAGGACACATAGATTATGGCAGCATTTGCAAGGGGCTGTAACTCCAATTACAGAAGCTCTGATCAATTCTTCTGACTGCTGTGGACACAAGGCACACATGTGGTATACAGGCATACATGCAGGCAAAACAGGGTATTTCAGATAAGAGTGGCCCTATGATGGCCATATAGGCTCAGATATTTGAATGCTTAGCCACCACGTGGTTGAACTCTTTGAAAAGATTAGAAGGATTAGGAGGTGTGGCCTTGTTGGAGGAAGTGTATAGGAGTAGGCACTGAAGTTTCAAAGTCTATGTCAGGATCTCTCTCTCTCTGCCTCTCTCCCTGCAATAAAAGATGTACCTTTCATTTATTGTTTCCTTGCCATGCATGCTGTTATACTCCTTGGTATAATGATAATAGACAAATTTTATGATTCCCCAATTAAATGTTTTCCTTTTTAAGAGTTGCCTTGGTCAGAGTGTCTTTACATCAATAGAAAAGTAACTAAAACACAACAGATATATAAATTAAATTTTAGAAATATTAGAGGAACTTCTCAGTGACTTAGAGGCACCAGGATGGAATAGATGCTTCTGGCATCTGTCTTCATCACTGTTGATATCTGGGGCTCATTCTGGATCCCTTTGAAACATTGGTGGTGAGTTCTCTGTGGGCTAAATCCCCAGAGATTCCTGGGGAGAAAAATCCAGTGAATGATAGGATGTCCCATGCCTGGTTCATGGATGACAAAGGATGGGCTATTTTATATATTAAAGGCTGATGGTCTCTGGTAGGGGAGTTTTGGAATCTCAGGTCACAGCCTTCCTTTCATTTAGGTTCGAGACACAGAAGCAAATGTAACCTGTCTATGAATTAAAAGGATAAAAAGACTTGTAGTAAAATGACTTCAAGAACAACACTGCTACATGTGAAGAGATTTCTCCTCTGCTGTTTGTCTCTTTTTTTAAAAGATAGAGAAAGGATGTTAGTGTTATTTATCTTCTCCCATCTCCTTCACCTTCTGTATTATCCTCTTCCCCACCCAATTGAAGTCTCCCCATCCTTCTCATTTCCCTTTCATAGAACTTGTGTCCTCTTAGCCTCCTTTCTCTGGCCCCTCTCCCTGTGGTCTCTTTCTACTTTCCTAGTTTCTATAGTCATTTCACATTATACAATCTAATATAAAGATTCTGAGCTAAGATATACATGTAAAAGAAAACATATGGCATTTGTCTTTCTGGATTTGGGTTATATGACTCAGTACACATATTTTCTAGTTGTATTCACTTACCTGAAAATTTCATGATATCATTTTCTTACAGCTGAATAACTGGGTCATACAACAAATCTACTTTTAGCCCTTTGAAAATTTCTAGCACTGATTACCACTGCCTGTGGCAATTTCTGCTTCCAGTAACAGTAAGTAGAGGTTTCCCATTTGTAAAAGTTCCCCAATTGCTGAAGGCTCAACAGTGTTGATTACTTCTGTTTTCTTGATTTTAGCCATTCTGATTGGGCTAACATGAAATCTCAGAGCAGTTTTTGTCTCAATTTCCTTAATTGTTAAATAACAGTAAAGATATTTGAAAAAGTCATATGGAAACATACTGTATTATAGGTTTGCTTATGAACTGGTTTTTATATATTCTTTTGTGTCCAACAATTGTGAGTGAAAAATGGTGGGAAAGGAACATGGGAGGAATTGAGGGAAGGGAGTAGAGGTTGGATTTGATAAAGATGCATTATATGTTTGCATGAAATTCTTAAGCAACAAGTAATTAAAAGTTTTAAAAATATGCAACAGGGTTTATCTATGGTCACTTCATCTGTAAACTATTTAAAACTTATTAAATACTAAAATTATTTAAATTGCTATTGGGTGTGTCCTAGTTGATTTAATTAAAAATTTCATATTTCTATATTTTCAAAATTATCTTTAAGATTGATGGAAAAAACAGTCATGGATGAGGTGAAGATGACTTAATACCATCTGGGAAAAATGAGAATTCCTTTTCCTCAATATGAAATAGATAAGCCAGCTAACGAACTGGATGATTGAACAGTAGGATAGTTTATGAGAGAAAGCATACATGAGAACAGACCTTTGACCACATCACACTTCAAATGGGTGCACAAACTAAAGATGAAGTTAATGAACTTCACAGCTATTAGATAAGTGAGTGATTTCTTATAAATCCAAGTGAGGACAAACCAAATGTCTGATATATTGATGTCATAGTATATATGTTGAGAAATACTGGTCACAAATTTGGTAAAGTAGTTCGGAATATTCAGCACAGTGTGTTTTAGTAAAGATGTTGAAGGAATTTCCAGAAGTCTTTCTTAAAGAAACCTTTCCAGCATATGTTCAGAGAAGAGTTTAAAGTAAACACTAAATTTGGCTATATTTGTAAAAGTAAAGACATGGAATTAACCTGAGAACAAAGAACACCCTATGTATGCAAATGGATAAAATTTTACTATGAAAAAAAAAGCTTTATCCATGGAAAGTAATAATATAGAAATTATAATGAATGAACTATGCATACCAACATCAATCCTCAATTGCATAATTATCAAAAATCCTCAAAATGTTGACTGAAAACAAGATTTGCTAGAATATTTAAAGCATGATTCTCTTCATGTAATATTTACGCACAAAATACAGTATCATGTTGGAGCAGATGATAGATACATACTACAAATCCAGCACAAGCTGGTTGAACAAATTGGGAGTGGTGTCTATGAAGCGTATGAGGAGAGAAGAATAGGTGTTAGAGAGGGGAGACTTTTTTCTTATTTTTAGTGTATTTTTAATATCAGAAAAAAATTAAACTAGGTGTAAGAAATGGATGTCTTCTTGTGTCAATGGGACTCTGCATGTTTTGTTGCTTAAAATATTTACTATCTTAAATTTTTTTTCAGGAGAATACAGGAAACATTGCGTGTTTAAACATTCATGTCTCTGATCTATCTGAAAGCACATGAAAAATGACATTGAGCACACAAGAGCCTTACTTGCCAGCTCTCTTTTCACTGCATGGAAAATGCGGCACCTGTGAAAGTGACATAGCTTTGCTCAATGGCAAGGACAATTTAGTGAGTCTGACAAGTACTGCCCTCTAAGCCATGGTATAAAATTTTATATAATTCATATCATTTAAAATGCTACAGTGATGGTGATGAGTGGCGATAATTAATGCTTTCCACACTGCATCCTGGTGGAGTTTATGTGATTGGCTCTTTCCTCTCCTGAGTCATTTTGATTTACTGTGTTATTTTCCTTCTGCAGTAATAATCCTCATCTGTTACATGTTCCAGAAACATTAAAAAAAAAAAAAAAAAAAAACCCCAAAGCCTTCGCTTGCCCTGATGCTCAGATTTCACGACAATTGTTTGTTAGATGACATGAAGTCTAATTTTAAAATTGTGGAATTTATGGTTTATTATTAATGTTTAGATGAAATAAAATACAAACAACTTGACCAATTATATTACTCCCTTAAAATGGAAAGCTTTACAAGCAGCTGGTTCATCATCTCCATCGACCCTTTGTGGCTGTTGAGCAGCACCAGAGATGCTATGATTGGGGTCATTTTAAAACTGATCGTTGCTCATGCCATAACCTCTGTTCCTTAAAAACACATAAAGCTGAGACTTCAAAGTAGAAGACTGTAAGGCGTAGAATTTCCATCATGCAGAAAGAACCATTTTCCAAACTGTGTTTTGCTAACAATGATTACTACAAAATAAAAATTCAGCTTTTGTGGTAACTTAATGCAGAGACCCTTCTCAAATGACTTTTCTAGGTCCTGGGGCTTTGTGTATGGGAAATCTTGGAATTCAGATAGAAGCAAATGATGTAAATCCTCCTTGTCTTTTACAGTACCAGAAAAAGAAACATTAAGAAAAGGAACTGGGCACTGTCCACATATGTGGCAGAGGATGACCTTGGACATCAGTGGGAGGAAAGGACCTTGAGTCTGAGGGTGTTCAATGTCCCAGTGTAGGGAAATGCCAGGACAGGAGGAAAGTGGATGGGTGGGGGAGCACCCTCATAGAGGCAGGGGGAGGGGAATAAGGGGTTTCTGAAGGGGAGACCTGGAAAGGGGAAACTATTTGAAATCTAAATAAAGAAAATATCTGGTAAAAAAAAGAAAGAAAAGGAACTGAAGTGGATAACTATATTTGATTAAATCCAGCAGATTTACTCTGTATTGCAATCAGCAATGTTTGGGAGGCACAGGCCACATGAGTGCTATGATCAAATTTCTTTCAGCAAATGCAGTCCTCTGGTGTACTTAGTTCCATCCTGAGGAAATTTTACTTAAGTAAAATTTGTTGCCATGAACAAACAACATGAGATAAGCCTGATTCATTTTAGGAGATGGAATATACATGTACATAAACATATATATATATATATATATATATATATATAATGGAATTTGTTTATAATATATAATGGAGGAAATATATATATAATACATAATGAATATAATATATTGCATCTCCTAATTATTTATATATACACATATATTTTTATAAAATAAGCAGAAGTTTATAATTCCGTTAAACTAATTCCCTTATTGTTTGGTTGAGCTGTTTCAGGATATTTTATGTATATTCTATATTATAAAAAGACAGTGAATGTGACTTGTTGAAGATAGCAACTATTTTGAAGAAATCAATCACAACATTCTTTACTAGAAATTATTGCTTTCATACATCTTTTATCATTCCTACTGATAACCAGTCATGAATATTAATGACTTGTTTTCAATCTTTTGATATAACAAATTCCCAGGATTTTTAAACATTAAAATTTATTTTCATAGAACACTAAGAAAATAGCAAAATTCCAATTCATATAGACACGTACTTTCAATAATATTTAAATAACTACCTTATGAATGCTCAATTATATAGAGAGATGCCATTATCTATTGCATAAGTTGAAATATAAAATATACTCGGATTGACAAGAGACATTTGCAAGGGAAGTTGATTAGGGTAGGACTTAGGTAGAAGCCAGAATAGTTAATAAAGAGGGTAGACATCCATTGACAACATATCCTGAAGCTGAAGCTTCAGTAAATTCATGAAAGTAGAAAATTATGTTGGAGAAAAGAAAAAATAAGCTTGTTGAAGTGAGGTTGTTATTTAAATGACATTTGTAGGTACACTATCCAACCAGAGAAAAGTCACACCTATCTTTTACTGTGAAAGAACACAGCCTGTGTTTTAAGAGAGGCTCTATTGAAAGTAATATTTTTTTCAGTGATCAAACTATCCCTACTCCTGATGAGCATATTTGTGTGCATTTCCTTACAGACTCTAATGAACCCTTCAATACTCCACACTGTCCACATACAACATCTCATATAACATCACACACATACACACACACACACACACACACACACACACACAAACATGCACATGCATAC
Source organism: Mastomys coucha (assembly GCF_008632895.1). Lineage (NCBI taxonomy): Eukaryota > Metazoa > Chordata > Mammalia > Rodentia > Muridae > Mastomys > Mastomys coucha. Next base: position 41,251,251 of record NW_022196897.1, read on the forward strand.
ACACACCCCAATATTATCTAACCCCTGAAATCCACTTATCACCAATAATTAAAGAAATGGTTGCTTTCCTTCTGCTTTAATGTGAGGAAATATTTAAAGCATTCTATCTGCCACATGATGACTAAGTAGATGCTGAAGAGGATAACATTCAAAATTATAACAGCAGACTCTTTTCAAGTGTGACTTGTAACATTTTATTATTTCATTCTCTATTAACACTCAGTACACTAAGCCTTATGTCTCCTAAAACGGAGATGACAGGTAGAGTGATAGGTATATACCCACTAAATGTTGAATACAGTTTCAGGGGAGCCACCCAGTTCTGGTGTCTTCAGGTATGCATTGCCATTTTATGGTTTCCTATGAAACTTCTTATACACAAACGTACAAGAAAACCTTCAGTGAAGAAAGCTCAAACTAATAACCATTTAAATTTCTATAAATGAATTATATTAATATAATTAAATTCTCACTAGTTTTGACAGTTATATAGAAAAATAAAATTATGGAAAATTCTATAGAGGAATATTTAAAACCCCAGGCAATTGGCTCCATTATTCATGTGGCTAGATATTGTTGATGTCAACTTAATATGGATAAAGGTTGAGTTAATAACCACCTTCCCAAATTCTTTCTTGCTTTACACCTTGGTCAGCATTCCAGATTTGCTTTGCTGAGCTCACTATCCTTGGTGGTCAAGCTTCAGCTGCCTGAGGTGACAATGAGGCATGTTGCTTGTTGCTCTTTCTGCTGATGAGTAGCAATCGTCCAGCACATACTAGATGGGCTGTTGGATATGTGGAGGAAAAGCAGCTCACTGGTATGGGCTCTCTGCCCAAATCTAATTCTAAGTGCACTGCAAGGTGAAGAAGACAGTAGCGGCTTTGTCCTACAGTTCTGTCCCATCCATTTGAAAGAGACACAGATGCGTGCTTTAGAGAAACTTCCCCTAGTTCTGCTGAACAGATAATAAGCATGAGATAAGAAGGTATTTTAGCCATGTTCTTTCTATAATAATGATGGGGAGATACATGTTTTCAGTGCTTTCTCCAAGAGGCCGCCCTTCCTTTTGCACATTAATATATTCTGTATTCAATGACCATGCAAACATGTGGAACACTATTGGATTCTCAACAGTTCCTGAAGACGGTTGGATTTACAGCCAGAAGACAATTATATTATACTGAACATTTTCATACTTCATTTATTATTCCCCTGAAGCTGCTGAAGCTTTAACAGCTGCTAGGAAGCTTTAAAACTATGCAAGAACATTTTAAACCTCCAGGAACACTCTGACATCAAGCTACTTTTTTTTCTTGTATAATATCTCTAAATAATTAATTATTTTTTGTTTCCTTTTTAGTCTTCTGGTTTGGGAAACATTATGATAACTGGAAGTTGAAGGGGGAAAATCACAGAGGAATTTACTTGCATTTTTTTTTTTATTTCTGTAAATCAACAGCTTTGCTTTTGAGACAACTAGAGTGCATTCTTCCAGAGGTCAGTAGCACACTTGCATGCTGTTCAAAGTTGTCAGAACTCTTATCTAAAAACCATGGCTTGGCATTCAGAAGGCTAGGAGAACAACCCCAGGCTCTGTAGGCTTCGTGCTTCCTTTAGCCACCAAAATAGAACCACAGAGACTTTATTTTACTTTTTTCTTCTTGAGAATTTTTGAGAAAAAATGTCAAAAAATGAGCATCAAATGGCTTGGAATATATCTGTGCCATTGGATGAAGGATTTAATTAACTTTCGAGCTACACAAATTAATCTGGACCTGAGTGAGGGCTGAAAATTGATTAAACTGTGAGCACCTTTCAGAAAGGATTTGAGCAGGAAATAAATTTACTTCTTCAAGGTCAGTGGCCTACAAGCTGATGGGTGGCTGAGATTAATGCACACCAGGGTTTCAAGTTCTTCCCACTGTTGCTTAGTACACTCTCACACCACTGTCATGAGCTGTCTTCTACTCCATCAAACTGTCTTCTTTTCCTGTAGGCCAACATTTTCTCTCAAGACACTCTCTAAAGCATAGTTTGTCTCTCTTTCTCACACACATACACACACACACACACACACACACACACACACACACACACACACACACACACAAACTCTCCCCGCCCTCTTCCCTAGTCTCCAGTGGCCTTGGTGGGCATGGAATGACATGACTCCCTCCTGCCACTGGATAGGGCCAACAGGGCATGAGCCTCCCTGAGTGTGTATGGCTGCTGTGGGCATAAGGTTTGTTTATATAATATTGTACATATTTTCACATTCCTGCTAAGAATGTCCTTCCTATTAATGTTAATGACTCCATGATAATTAAAAACAGCATGAGTCCAGGAATCGAGGGTGTGTGTATGTCTTTAGTAAAATAGTAAATGCCTGAGACCTTCAGGACAGCTCTTAAGGTAATTTAAAAAAAAACCTCTAAAAACAAAACTGTTAAAGTATATTATTTCCCAACTATGCAAAGATATAAGGATACAATATGAATTGCATAGAGAGCTTCACAGATCAGAGTTGATATACTATTTGCTAGCTTCTCAGAAAGATACAAAGATAGGTAAATAGAAATGCAGGCGAAATTCTAAGTTCAAGGTCAACCTGGGACAGAAGAAATTTAGGTGCAAGGATGGTCAGAATGGTAATTTCCAGGCAGGGTCCCACCCAGCTGTCTTAATATTTGTGCTCAGGCTTGCTGTCTCTTCCTTAAGAGTAAAGGGAGATGCTCCCAGCCAACCACTGGACTGAGTATAGAGTCCCCATGGAGGACCTGGAGAAGGGACTGAAGGAACTGAGGAGGTTTGCAGCCCCATGGGGGGAGCAACAGTGTCAACCGGCCAGACCCCCTACACAAAAGAGTACACATGGAGGGACGAATAGCTCTGACCGCATATGTGGCAGAGGATGGCCCTATTGGACATTAGTGGACGGAGTGGCCCTTGGGCCTGAGAGTGTTTGATTCTCCAGTGTAAGGGAGTGCCAGGGCAGGAAGACCAGAGTGGGTGGGTGGGTTGGTTGGTGAGCACATAGAGGCAGAAGGAGGGGGATGTGATAGGGGGTCACTGGAGGAGATACCTGGAAAGGGGATAACATTTGAAATGTATATAAAGAAAATACTCAATAAAAGGGGGGGGGAGTAAAGGGGCTAAGCTCATGGAATGCTGATTTGTGAGATGGACAACAGGGAACTTGGAGTAAATGACTGAATTGATGTGTAAATTAAAAAATGGGCTTTTGCTTTATGTGGAGGTCCTTGATCCACTTGGACTTGAGTTTTGTACAAGGAGATAAGAAAGGATCAATTTGTCTCCTTCTACATGCTAAATGCCAGTTGAGCCAGCAGCATTTGTTGAAAATGCTGTCTTTTTCCACTGGATGGTTTTAGCTCCTTTGTCAAAGATCAAGTGGCCATAGGTTTGTGGGTTCATTTCTGGATCTTCAATTCTATTCCTTTGATCTACCTGCCTGTCATTATACCAATACCACGTAGTTTTTTATCACAATTGCTTTGTAGTACAGCTTAAGATCTGGGATGGTGATTCCACCAGAGGTTCCTTTATTGTTGAGAATAGTTTTAGCTATCCTGGGTTTTTTGTTATTCCAGATGAATTTGCAAATTTCTGTTTCTCAGTCTGTGAAGAATTGAGTTGGAATTTTGATGGGTATTGCATTGAATCTGTAGATTGCTTTTGCAAGATGACTATTTTTACTATATTAATCCTGCCAGTCCACGAGCATGGGAGATCTTTTCATCTTCTGAGATCTTCTTCAATTTCCTTCTTCAGTTGCATTCAAACTAATAGAAAAAAAAAGTGGGGAAGAGCCACAAGCACATAGGCACTGGAGAAAATTTCCTGAACAGAACACCAATAGCTTATGCTCTAAGATCAAGAATCAACAAATGGGACCTCATAACATTGCAAAGATTCTGTAAGACAAAAGACATAGTCAATAGGACAAAACGGCAACCAACAAATTGGGAAAAGATCTTTACCAATCCTATATCTGATAGAGGGCTAATATCCAATGTATACAAAGAACTCAAGAAGTTAGACTCCAGAGAACCAAATAACCCTATTAAAAATGGGGTACAGAGCTAAACAAAGATTTTTCAACTAATGAATATCAAATGGCTGAAAAATGTTCAACATCCTTAGTCATCAGGGAAATGCAAATCAAAACAACCCTGAGATTCCACCTCACACCAGTCAGAATGGCTAGGATAAAAACTCAGGTGACAGCAGATGCTGGAGAGGTTGTGGAGAAAGAGGAACACTCCTTCATTGCTGGTAGAATTGCAAGTTCGTACAACCACTCTGGAAATCAGTTTGGCTGTTCCTCTGGAAATTGGACATAGTACTACAAGAGGACCCAGCTATACCACTCCTGGGCATATACCCAGAAGATGCTCCAACATGTAATAAGGACACATGCTCCACTATGTTCAGAGCAGCCTTATTTATAATAGCCAGAAACTGGAAACAACCCAGATGTCCCTCAACAGAGGAATGGATACAGAAAATGTGGTACATCTACACAATGGAGTACTACTCAGCTACTAGAAACAATGAATTTATGAAATTCTTGGGGAAATGAATGTACCTGGAGAATATCATCCTGAGTGAGGTAACTCAATCACAAAAGAACACACATGGTATGCATTCTCTGATAAGTGGATATTAGCCTAGAAGTTTATAATACACAAAGTACAATCCACAAACCATAAGAAACTCAAGAAGGAAGACCAAAGTGTGGATACTTTGTTCCTTCTTAAAAGGGGGAACAAAATACCCATGGAAGGAGTTGTAGAGACTAACTATGGGGCAGAGACTAAAGGAAGGACAATTCAGAGACTATTTCACATATTCAGTCATCAAATCTAGACATTATTGTGGATGCCAGCAAGTGCTGGATGACAGGAGCCTGATATAGCTGTCTCCTGAGAGGCTTGGACAGTACTTGACTAATACAGAAGTAGAGGCTCACAGCCATCCACTGGACTGAGTACAGGGTTCCCAATGAATGAGCTAGCGAAAGAACCCAAGGAGCTGAAGGGTTTGCAGCCCCTTTGCATGAAGAACAATATGGACTAACTAGTAACCTCAGAGCTCCCAGGAACTGAAACTCCAACCAAAGAGTACACATTTGTGGGACTCATGGCTCCAGCAGCATGTGTATAGCAGAGGATGGCCAAGTCGTTCATCAATGGGAGGAGAGGACCTTGGTCTTGTATGCCCCAGTGTTGGGGAATGCCAGGGCCAGTAAGCAGGAGGGGGTGCGATGGTGAGCAGGGGGAGTGGGGAGGAATAAGCATTTATTTTAGTTTTTGTTGTTTTTTTTTATTTATTTTTATTTATTTTTTGGAGGGATACCTGGGAACGGAGATATTGTAAATAAAGAAAACATCTAATTAAAAAAAATAGAAAAAACTGGGCTTTTGGTCTGCAAGAGATGATCTAGCAGAAAGTAGTAGCAGTTCTTCAGATTTTTTTTCTCTAGTGATAGTTGAGTTGCCTATAGATCTCTGGACTGCAAACATAGTTCTTCAAGAAATTTTTCTAACAGTGTTTCAGATTTTGGTTGTAAAATCCTTGGAAAGACAACACAGCTCTTTTAGATTTTTTTTGAACATGATTTCTAACCTCCCAAAAATGACCTAGAGAGCTGACACAGCTCTCTTAGAATGTTTTCTAGCAGCTATCCAGAGAAGGCTGCCTAAAAGGAGAACACAACTCTTTTAAAAAATTTTTCTGGCTCTCTGAGTTTGATCAGAAAACCCAAAAATTATTTTTGGAATTTTAGAAGATCCTAGAATTTTTTTATAGCAGCTTTTCTGACTTTGGTCAGAAAATCCATGAACTATTCAGAGAGCTTTTAGAGTTTTTAGTAGCAGAACACTAACTATCTCTACCAGAGTTTCTAGAATAGCAAGAAAGAGCTTTCTAGAACAGAACAGAACATACAGTGAACAATCTGAAAAGCTGTCTCAAACAGACTACAGAGCCAAGAGCTGTCTAGGGAGCCATCTCAAGCACAAGCTTGGACCCATCCCTCCTCCACCTCTCTTTCTTGCTCTCTGGGACTCATGATTTGATTTCAAGCCATTTGTTTTCATGGCTCCAAACACCCCTTTCAGAATCCGGACCTAGCCTCCTAGGCTGCTCTCTCTCTCTCTCTGTCTCTCCTTCCCTCCCTCCCTCCCTCTCTCCCTCCCTCCCTCCCTCTCTCTTTCTCTCTCTCTCTTTCTCTCTCTCTCTTTCTCCCTCTCTTTCTGTCCCTCCCTCTCCTTCTGTCCCTCCCTCCGTCTGTCCCTCCCTCCCTCCCTCCCTTCCTTCCTTTCTTCTTTCCTTCCTTTCTGTCTTGTCAGGACATTATAATTGTTACATATTTCACCTATTTCTTTCATTCCAGATTTATTCAATACACTGATTTTAATAGAAGATGAGAAATAGCTTTATTTGAAAATATGAAAATATGTAAAAATAATAGATTTGGGCCATCAAATGAATAGATAATGGCCATCAATGAGAACCTATTTTTCAATTTCATAAAATACTATTTGATTTAGTGATTTGACTAACTTTCTGAAATGGGTTTTGCTTTTTCTTAGAGGCTTCATACACATAACATACATACACACACACACACACACACACACAAACATGCGCATGCACACACACATATGTATGTGGACACACACAGCCAGACACCTACATGCTTATGCACACACACACCCGTAAGACATTTGATTGTCAGATATAACTGTAAGAAGGAAATAATTAGAGAAATTGTTATGAAGAATAAGTGAAAAGAGACACTGTTTATTCTAAGAAGAATAGAAATCAGGATGAGGAGTCATTCTTGATTTAACAAGAGCACCTGGAACTGGAGAGATGGCTCAGTCATTAAAGGCTAGGCTCACAACCAATAATAAATAGAGCATCTGAAATGGTATTCAGCCTCGTTACCCTCATTTATAAAGCAATGAGTTATGGTCTTACTGTTAGCATTTTGCCTAGGCTCTGCACTACAGATATCTGGAGACAGCCAGATGTGCCCGACTCGGTATAAAAGGGGCTTCTTGCCTTCTTGCTCCTGCTATGTCCTCTTGTCCTTCACCTTCTCTTTCCATGTGCTCATGGCCAGCCTCTACACCTCTACTCCCTCTCCCCCTCTCTGCCTTTCTCTGCCTCTACTACCCTCTTATGCCCTGAATTAACTCCATTTTATACTGTATCATCATTGTCTCTCAGGGGAAAGGAATGTCACAGCATGGGTCTGCAGAGGCACCACCTTCCCCCACACCTGACAACATATCCGCCAAACATATCTTTCTCTCTCTTTATTTTTATAAAACACAACACTTACAAACTTTTTTTCTAGTACATTCTTTAATAGTGCACAGCAAGTAGCCCAGGGTTGGCAGATGTTTCTGTTTCTTCTTGATTTAATGTAAAATATAATTTAGTGAACTATTATACTAATTTTCTATATCAAATTAGGCTTTTGTAACCATTTTATTATACAGATATTCTTTTATAATAATGTATACTTTTCCTTTGTTTCCTCTCTGCCTCATTTTTTAAATTATTTTTTGCAATAACAATTCTTAAGCATTTTAAAAGATTTTAGTAATATATACATGTAGATATATCTCAGTATAGACTGTTGCACATTCTTATTTCATACATAGAGTATTCTAATGCTTTAGCATGCTAAATAAATATTACAGAAGACCTTTGTATAAGAATTATTTACTATTTCTTGGTTCTATATCCTTGCCACCATTTTAACTTTTATTGAAAATATATATTTTTTTAAAAAAATAGTATATTTTTTATTACAATTTCTCCTCCCTCATTATTTCTCAGGTTTTCTCCACCACTTTAACCCAGCCAACTCTATGCCTTCTGTTTTTCTCTCTCTCTTTAGGTGACAGACAAACAAACAAACAAACCAGAATAAAACAAATTAAATAAACAGAAGAAAAGACACACAAACACACAATCACATACACACACATAGAACCTATAAAAAATCATAATTGGAGACTATAATATTTAAACAAAAGATCATTGTTTAAAAATGTTCCAGCAAAGCATTATGAGATAAAATATCTCAAAATATACCATTGAGTTTTATGGTAGCCACAGACTTCTGGACACGCAGCCTGCTGTTGAGTATGGCTGATGACAAACATTTACCTTAAGAACCAAGTCATAACTTAGAAATATAATATGTTTTTAATTTTATAAAATAAAATATGATTAAAATAAATCTTGTGCTTCAACAACTTTTTGTTCCCAAGGATGAAAAATGTTAAAATGTGTGAATCAAAATAAAGATTTGAACAAACAGAAATAATGACTTCTCCAATAGATATTATCCCTTTAAAACTTCAAATAACCAGCCGGGCGGTGGTGGCACACGCCTTTAATTCTAGCACTTGGGAGGCAGAGGCAGGCAGATTTCTGAGTT
>NW_022196897.1:41259748-41317248 GCF_008632895.1 Mastomys coucha
AAAAAATTCAAATAACCTAATTAAAGAAACAAACAAAACACAGTTTTATTTCTCACGTTGTAACTTTTTTATGTTATCAATAATAGCTCATATTTATGATCCAGACATCTCATGAATCCCAGTCATGTTATTGTATAACATGACTATGAGGCTTGTATCAGACTTATGGCAGGAATGGTCTTTCTGAGTCATTGATGGGATCCCATTTTCAAATGCTTGGTACCAGACCATAATTTAATCAGAAGCTTTTATCTGATGTCCATTCATTATACTGAATTTCTAGACAGCTGTAGATTACCATAATCATCGTTTTTTCCCCCTCCAGAGCTGATAATATGTAGTAGTACAGTTTTTGTCTTCATATGAGTTTTTATATTTACAGAAAATTCTAAGGATTTATCATAATTGTTTCTTTGTGTCACATGAGATGTTTTAATGAATTTCTGTCAATAAATCACCATAATAAAGGGAAACTGTAGAATGCTGACAGAACCTCTCCTCGCAGCCAGCGCTGTCACTTCATCCCACTCCACCATTTTTCTGTTGTGGCTTTGTTGAAACTATTTTCTCCTCAAATCTCATTTTTTTTCTCCAGTAGAACTGAAGTTCATTAAAATTTGTATTCATGCCAGGAATTTTGCAAAGCCATTCTGTAAGTTGTTACATACATATTCATGAAAAACTTATGATCAGATAAGTTACTCTATCTTCCAGGTTCTGAGTTGAGTTGCATTTTCCATGGAAGAACACTGATGTCCTAGCACCTGTGACCCATGGCTATGAGCTCATGTGGAATCATAACACTTGTATACATAACCCAACCGAGGTTGTAGGGGCCTTACTATAATGGCCTATGAAAGGAAAGGACACTGGACACAAACACTTACATGGATATTGAGGATACAATAAAGAGATTGGAGTTATGCTCCCAGTAATCCCAAGCAAATAGAAGAGATTGTCTTTAAGTCCCCTAAAATTAACCAACCTAGTCGATTGTCTTTAAACATCTAGTATCCAGGATTGTGAAGGACTGGCATGGCTGGTGCTTTGAAGGCTGTAAATATTCGATATGATATTCCTGGACACAAATATTCAATAATAATAATAAAAAAATTCTGAGAACTTAGCAACTCATAGCCCCATAATGCTTTAAGGAAGGGAAGGTATCAATGTCCAAATGAAACAGTTTGCTTTTCACAATATAATTTCCCATTTGCCAATCCTGCCTTGGCTGGAAATCAAAAAATCATGGCATTTCACTGAGCTTGGAGAATGAAGCTATCATAGAAACTATAGCACTAAAAACCAATCCAGACCTCTTTTGCCATTATATGTGCAAAAATTTGAGCCAGAGGTCTGGGAGACAGTCTTGACAATCCCATTTCCACCCTTTCATCTTCTTTCCACATATCCTATCTACCAGCCCCAACAATTGTCTTGATATATCCTCGAAATCAGTTTTTACACTATCACAAATCTTGTCCCACTTCAAATGTCTTCTCTTGCCTAGTCCACCAAAATACCCTCATATTCAGTGAACAGCAATTTATTCCTGATTTCTTCAATATATTATCTTCAGAAAAAAAAAACCTGATATTTCTAAAAGGCCAAATAATGAGAAGGTATTTAAAATCCACTCATACTTTCTACTGTCTTTTGAAAAAAATTAAAATTTTTATGAGTTATTAAATATGGTAAAATCTAGCCCCTTCCAAGTTCTATTTTCTCCCATTCTTTTCTTTACTTGGCAATGCAAAAACAAGGAAAAAATGAAATTCATTCTCCTTTCATCTGAAGAACATATACACTTCAGTGCATCATTCTGGGACTCTGTATAGTATAATTATGCACCTTTTACCACTTTTAAACTACATTATGAATGTCTTTCTAATCTCTGGGATAGGATTAACTCTTAATATAGTGTTCTGTCATTTTCTCATGAAGACTCTGTAATTTACCTTGAAAAGATCTCACTACAGTTTAGTAACTCATCAATTTCCCTATCTACTCCCCGCATACCTCTTGACTAATGTCCTTCTGTGCCTAAAAATCATAAATTCCACCAAACTGAATTCCATTAGGCACAAAACATTACATAGAGAAAAAACACAGCAAGCATTTGTTTACTGGTTGAGTGAATGAGTTAGTAAATTGACATAGATAAAAAATAAAAACTTGATCCTATCAGTTTTCTGTTGCACATGCTAGTGACCAAAGCATTGATTCAAATATTTTAAAACTGACAAACTAGAAATGCACTTCTGTTTTACTGTCTATGATGGCATTAAAAGGATTTCAAAGTATTAAAATATGAATTGTGGCTGGGCTTTCCATAGTCAATTATTCTCTACACTTTAATTAGTTACATATTCCTGTAATAGTCTCTATCTGTTGCAAAAAAGAAAAAAGAAAGGAAGGAAGGAAGGAAGGAAGGAAGGAAGGAAGGAAGGGAGAAAGAAAAATTGTATGAGCAGTGAAAGCTACATTTATGTGGGTATGTAAGAATGTACATTAAGAATGAAATTAAAAACTATTTTGATATATGAAAGTGATGGTAGCAGGTTCTCCTCTAACAACTGTAACCCAACCACTAATGAGTAGTTGACAAGATTTCCAATACCAGTTGTGAATTCCCATCTACTGAACAAGCCTGATGTCAAGTTAGAAAGATGTTGGTAGACCTAGAGATAGAAACTATTGGGCCATTGGGGATATCTTGCTTGGAAAGTCATTGTTGTGGTTTGTAGGTTTTATATCTGGGTAGAATGATTGACTACTTTTCTTCCTTGGCAGTTTGCAAAGCACATATGGATATCAAGATCCAGTCCTCAAGCATGGGGCTTCCAGGCCATCTTGAGTTCGATTCCTCCAACTTCTCTGTCTGAAGTGATTTGTGTCTTTATCAGTAGGGTCTGACTTTCAAGCTCTGAGAGACAACCAAGGCCATGACAATAGCCTATATTATTTTGGGAGCTCTTGGAGCCCTTCTTCTAACAACGAAAGAGGGGTTTTCCCTTGCCTGGCACTATTAGTCTATGCCTCTTGGAGAAGCATTGTCACCCCATGTGGTATAATTCTGAGCATATATATATGCATATATATGTACATGTGAGTGTATGTAACAACATAAGTTAAGAAGAGGTCCCAAATTGAGAGCAGTGGGGAGCATGTGGGAACTTGGTTGGAAATATTACAGTACTCATGTATGAAATTCTGAGGAAAACGTATTTATATTCTATTGGACATGCATAATCATTGATAATTTTCAAACAAATGAAAGTGCCCTCACTTTCTTATTCTCTATATTGAAAGGGAATATAAATTATTAAATTAGAATATTATTCTACTCAAAATTTTGGTTCTGCATATTTGACTCTAACACAAAAAAAGAAGTGTTTCATATAACACAAAAAGTAAATAAGGTTTACTATTTAGTGAGATTTTATTGTTTATTTCTATTTTAAAAATAAAATTGGCAAGAGGGAACACATTTTCTTATAATAAAAATAAGAATACCTTTTTTCCCCCAACTACAGGTCATGGGACCACAGGGTCTTTCTTTACACAACTCCCACTCTTCAGTCAGCCATGTAGTTAATAATTCATAGCATCAGCACATGAAATATTATCAGGAACATATTGGGCACTTGTCCTCATCACGATGCCTTAATGTTATTTTAAAATAACTGTTAAAAAATTGAGATAGATAAGTGAGGCAGTAGAAAAAAAAAGGAATTTTATTTGAAAGAGTTTTTTTTTCATTGCTTTACATAATAGTAACATTTTGTCAAATTTTCATCAATTTTGAAAAGTAAAAACATTATCATCATAAATAGGCATTCTTATACACATAATTACACTTATGCAGTTCACCATGTAGTAAAAAATGTAATTAGAATCTGACTGACCCATTTTTCAGTAAACTATCTAAAATGCTCTAACTCTGAAGTGCTGTGATCAGAAAATGTGAGTCTGGAGCCTGAAGCCAGACAGAAGGAAAACCAAGCCAGTTTGCATGCTCTAGAGTGAGAGGCAGACATGAGTTCTGGTCAATACAATCTTGGAATTTGGAAGGAGATGACATAAATTATTCACAATCAGAACTCAAAATAGTCCAACAAAGCTTGAACAGAGGACTACACACTGAATTCTTGCTTCCAAGCAGGCATTGTTTATTTTGACTGACAATTTTATAAATTTTCTTAAAAGGCAGAAGTCATCACATCAACTTCACACATAAAAGAAATCTGCCACAGATCAATTAGTAGCCTGGTATAAAGTGAAGTAGCTAGACATCATTGAGGTTGGGCCGACTCCTTCCACAGAGAGTAACCCTGACTACGGGGGCAGGCTACTCTCCACTTGGACATTTCTCAGCATAGGCAGTAACTGAACCTAAAGGGACCCTGTCAGTTGTGTTTGTTCATCTTCCTCCTAGGAAAAGCACCATTATTCAGAATGCTGTTTTCAAACTCCAAATTTCTTAATAATATACAGGAACTACTTTGATTGTTTCCCCAGAAATATTTCTCCAAATTTTCTCTGCCAAGGACCAGCCTCAGCTTGGAGAGTGGTTCTGAGAGAAGGGGTGTGTCTGGGAATGGTGAAAACAACAGAACTCAAAGTCAAACCATGGGTCCAAGCTGGCAGCCTATCTTCTCTTGGAAACATCTTTCCTACCTTGCTTTCTCTCTGTTCTGCTTTCTTTCTCTCTAATCTGATTTCCTTGGAGATCTCTAGTCAGCTCTTTCTCTGTGTTATGCTGAAGACACTTCTCCAAGTTCTCTTGCTATCTAAACAATTCTCCAGATAGCTCATCTTCTGCAGATCATAAACCCAGTCTTTTATTTTACCTATCAATCCAGTCATTTACTTCAGGTTTCCTTTCTATTATTTTATGAATCAGTATCCCTTGGCCCATTGGAACTCAGCCCCTTAATTCTTTGGAATTAATACGTTTTCTTTTAACATTCCAAAAGAACTCCAAGATCTGCCTGCCTCTGTTAAGCACAAATGCTATACTAACTGAGTGGAACCCCATCCTGAAATTATCATTTCTACCATACCTGTGCCTAGTCTTGCTCTATCTTGGGCTCTATCTTGAACTCGGGAATTCGTCTGCATTTTATCTGCCTGTCTTTCTATCTTTCTGACAAGCTGGCTCAAAGTGTAGCTGCCTGCCTTTGTTCCTTAGGTCTGTGAAGTCCCTCACAATTCATATTGAATCATTATTTTTTTGCATAGTTAAGAAATTATATATTTTCAAACTCATGTTTTTAGAGTCTTTTTCCACAGCCTGAAGGGCTCTCCTGGAGGTCCCAGAATTTACCGTTTCGCTGGGACATCAGCTGTTGGGCCCCATTTTGGCCCTGGTTTAGGCCTTGAGGACAAACTCAAGCCAGAAAACTGTCACTTCTGCATTGGGGTGATTCAGCACTACCTGCTTAAGCCTGTCTTTGCCTAGCTACTGCTGACTTAGAATAACTTTGTTGGCTCTGTCAGTCACCCCATACCCTTCTTCACCTTTCTCCTCCCCCTAGGTCATCTCATCTCAGCAAAAAACCCCACCTCCCCTCTCAGCCCTTTATAAACAAAAAGATTGACATAATTGAGTTCCTGCTTTGACAGACTTCTTGATCAGGGTGACTATTCTCAGGATGGCAGGAGATCCAAGCCACGACACGAGACACTGCTGTACCGGGTTCTCTCCTACCACGAGGACCTGCCAGCAGAGAGCCGGGAATTAGCCACACCTTCACCTCCTGGACTCATGCTCTCTGATTATCATGGAGTCATTAAGGTTAATAGGGAGGACATTCCTTAAAGAGGGAATGTAAAATATGTATATTATACAAACAGGCCTTATGCCCACAGCAGCCGTTGACATTCTTGGAGGTCCAGGTCCACTGGCCCTGTCCCTGTCATCTGTCCCAACCAAGGCCCTGAAGAACTCGACATTTTTACCTATAGGCATATTTTTCAGACATAGTGTAGGAACTTCATATTATAGAGGGAAACAATTGGACATAATGTAGTTATTATATTTTATGTAATAATATAGAATTGGAATAAACAGGAAATACAATCATTGAACATAGTGACAGCAAATAGTACTTCATGAAACTTTATTCTTGTATGATATCTGAAAGGCTTATATTGAGTGGTTTGACAGCCAGTGATCTACAGAACATCTTGGTTTCATATTGTTAATTTTACTCTGTAATGATTATTTCAAACATAGCCAATATGTCTCTCCACTAAAATTATAAGTTTACATCAGACACAGGGAATAGCTATCTACATTTGCTAATGCAACTATCATGATGTCTGCAAGATAACATATTCTCAACAAATAATTATAAACGTAGTTGGGGGGCAAAGGGAGACCAGCTGGTCAAAGTTGCAGCTGAATTTTCATTTCTCTGTCCTCCAAAAAATGCTATGTCAAGGCAAGAAGACAGAAGAAATGCCAAGTAGCAGGATCAAGGGAGCTGGATCTAGTGCTGATTACCATTAACTTGTTTTTGTCTTCTGATGAAGAATGAGATGACTAACCTAAGAAATATGAACTGTAGATGAAACCACAGAAGGAGGAGAAGGAAGAAGAGGAGAAAAATGAAAAGAAGAAGAGGAGGAGGGGGATGGGGAGAAGGAGGAAGAGACACCTCTAATCTTAAAACTCAAAGGTAACCACTCTCAATGTGTGTAGCTTTTACAATTAATGTTTGCTGTATTTTTTCTGTGACAATGCAATGCTCTGATATATTCCATATTTGTGATTGCGTTATAATTTCTAGTCAAAATATAGTGTTGTTGGCTACAGTGGGACACACTTTGTCTTAATGAAAACTTACTTAGTCATTCTCCTATTGTCAAAAAGCGTTACAATAGTTTCTAATTTGTAGTAGTGTAAGTAATGACTTAACAGACATCTTTATGTACAGCTTTTCCTATGTTTATTGCCTTACATTCTCAGAAATGAAATTAATGAATCAAAACTAGTATTAACCTGACTACTAATGACTTACTATTATATCTCTACCTTAAAGAATCTTTCAATCCTCATAATAGATTTTATTTACAGCAGATGGTGATTAGCATGAGACCCCCCCCACCCCAACCTGGCCATGATATAGAGAATGAGACTGCTAAATAAATACTCAGCCCTAAAGAGAACATATAGATAGCACTCTCTCTCTCTCTACCCAAGGCTCAGGAATCATTGCTTGAAGAAGGGATAAAAGAGTAGGAGCTGGAGGCAGTGGGTGACTATGACAGAGTAGAGGATTTGCACAGAGGAATTTGCAGTAATTTGTCAGCATCATGATACATATAGAAGCCCAAGTCAAGAAAAAAAATCCCAGCATGGAAAAGGGGGTTGGCCACAAAACTCTCTGGCAGAGAAACTATTGGTCACTTACAGCAAAAATGTCTGTACATTCAAGAATATGAGGGCAGCACGAATTTGACTTGATGAATTTAAATTAAAAATACATATGGACACAAAATTGAATTAGTAAGGATAAGTGATATCTGGGAAATGCTGGGAAAGGAGGTCAATATGATCAAAACATGTTATGTGAAATTCTCGAAAATATTATTTAAATGAACCTATGCTAGATAGTTGTCATGGTTTGCCTATGCTAGGTCCAGGGAATGGTATTATTAGGTAGGACCATGTTTGAGTAAGTGTGGCCTTGTTGGAGTAGGTGTGTTACTGTTGGTATGGGCTTCAAGACCCTTACCCTAGCTGCCTGGAAGCCAGGATTCTGCTAGCGGCCTTCAGATGAGATGTAGAACTCTCAGCTCCTCCTTCACCATGCCTGCCTGGATGCTGTCATGTTCCCACCTTGATGATAATGGGCTGAACTTCTGAACCTGTAAGCCAGCTCCAATTAAATGCTGTCCTCATAAGAGTTGCCTTGATCATGGTATCTGTTCACAGCAGTAAAATCCAAACTAAGACAGTAGTTTATTTTAACTTGACATAAGCTAGAGTCATTAGAGGAGGAAGCCTCAATTGAGAAAATGTCTCCTTACGATCCTCTGTAAGCTAGTATTTAGGGCACTTCTCTCTACAAAGTGAAGACTAGCAAAGACCAGAGAAGTATTCCATGGTGTAACAATGCAAGAGCCTCTCAATATTTATTGAGTTTCATTTATATTCTCTCTAAACATATGTGCCATCTCAAGTATCTGTTTACGGCAAAGCGTTGCATGCCCTCTCACAAGACAGTTTCCAAGAAAATATCACATGTATTCCCTTTCACAAAACAGTTTCCAGAAGAAAAAAGAAAATCATGTGACACAATTGAGTTGGTAAAGAAACCAGAAATTTCCACTTCACTTTAATACCCAAATTGGTTTGGCCATGGTATTTCATCACAGCAATAGTAAACTTTAAAGAACCATTAAAGCTCATGGTATATTGCTAAGTCTTGGCTTGCTGAGATCAAATACAGTGGCAAGACATTGTGTTTCAGGAAGAGACATAAAGGAACACTGCGCTTGTGTGGTTTGCTGGTTGTTTTTTATTATCTCTAGACATTTTCCATTTTGCTATCTGAAAGAGTATCTGTTGCGCTTAATCTGAGTCTGTCTTGATTACATCTCAGAGCAACTAGCATCTCCTTTGAATGTTTGAAAAGCCAAAACTCCAACTGTAAAGGAGCTAGATGGAACCACTTTGGATTGTTTGTAACTTCAAAAATTAGGGCACTGATTGGGGTAAAAGACTTATACCAACGCAGACCAGAAAAAACATACCATCTGAGTTTTTGTTCTATTTAGTAAGGAATACGTTTTTTCCATTGTCAACAGTATGCACTATGAGAGTGGGTAGCATGGAAGATTAATAAAGAAAGCTTGAAGCAAGTTATTTTTGTATGCTTTCCATTTTATTTTGGTAGAATCCTATTTTCCTCTTATTCCTATAACAGTTTATTTTTCATCAAGCAGACAAATCTTTGTAGACTAGAAACAAACCTTCTACAATGTTCCATTTATGTTAAATCTTCAGATATAAAGAGACCTGCATTTAGGGGTTTGGCCTTTTTCTGTAGGCAAGAATTTGAACAACCACTAAATTTGTCAACATAGATTCATCTGCCAATACAGTAAGTCAGGAACACATATTTCACCAATTAATAGAATACATGATTGCACTGTTTTAGCTTTTTGTTTTTGTGTTGTCGTTTTTAATGAATGTGCATTAAAGGACATAATAAGAGAACATAAAAAGAGATTCTACCTCATTTTAATTTTCTGTCTGAGGACATCTTTTAGATTCCTTTGTTAATTAGCATAAATTTCTTCAGTCAGAGGCAGTGCAAAACATTGTGTGTTTCTAACAAATTTCTTATTTATTAAATTCTACATTCTATGTAGTTGTGTTTGGAGACAGAAATTTCTTCAACGATATAATCAGAGTTAACTGAGGTAATGAATGTGGAGTACTAATGCAAATAACATCAGTGTTCTTAAAAGAGACACTGGTGAAGGCTATCCCATAACATAAGGTTACTGGTGGTAATGTGAAGAACATGAGTGTTTACCAGGCAGGAAAAGCATCCTTATTATGAGATAAATTAGCTGGGGAAGTTGATCTTAACACTTTCATCTTCTATAAATGTTAGCAGAAAATAACCTGTTTCTTCTGCCTTTCAGTCTACAATATCTTCTTGTAGATACTTTTTAGAATGCACTAACACAGGAAGACATGGGACAATGGTTCATGGTTTTCACCATTCCATTTCTGACCAGGTCCTAACTACCATGTCTTTATTTCTCATCAGACAGAACTGTTTGCTGCTGTTCCTCTGTTCTTGAATGACACTGACATACCATTGCCAGTCCCTACTTATTCTTATCTCTGCTTCTCAACAACTAAACCATTTATAAAATTGTCTTCTATTCTAAATATGTCTGGTTCAAGGCCTTTCAGGATGGCTGTAGCTTGCTGGTTGATTAAGAGCCATAGGTGAGGACCCAAAGGAGGCCAGAAATAATACCTTCATAGCTTCTCATGGGCCTGGAAACTTAATAGTTGTGTTTTATTGTTGTTTTGACATTAAAACACTGTCTAATGAAAATAACACTCTATGGATTGTCCACATGAGACAGTGACCAATTGTTCTCCAGGAATGGGAATTTATCAACGCTCCTGACCAAGCTTGAAAAGAAGCTAAGATAAGAGAATCAAAGAAGATCAAAGAACAGCATGTGATGGTATGAACTTAGTTTTGAAGATAAAAGATGAAAGCAGGTTCCGCAGAACATGGAGAGGTAAGATGAAGTGAAATTTAACCCATTGTAACAGTTATTGTCGGACAAAAAGAGTGTTGGAAGGTATGTAAGAAACACTCCAGGAACCTTTGAATGAATTCTATAACTTCATGAGAAAGATAATCCAGACATATTCAAAAGAACTTAGAAAGCTAAACTTGAAGATCAACAGGAGCAGTCTTGATTGAGCCAATATTTTCATGTTAGAAAAGAAGCTCTGCATGGAAGTAAGGAACACTCTTTAGTCAGAAATGCCACATACTCCTTCTAATATGTTTATCCAGGACATCTAATAGGTAGTCATCTTCCCAGATTAAGAAGATCTTATGGACTTCCAATCAAGCAGTATCAGTCATGCCTTCTTAGATAAGCTTCCTGTTTTCCCCTGAAAGAAAACCCCCTGACAATCCCCTTGGGCCACATCTACTCCAGACTTGTATAAAGTTGGTCTTGCTCTCTAAGTCTTTCTGTTCTTAGATGTGTGGTATATAGTCCTCACCTTGGTTAATAGGGTCATGATGATGATGTGTCAAATATCTGTAAATCTGATGGCCATCCTGAAGATATGGATCAAGATGAGCATGGTGACAAGTACTGATGACAGAGACATTGGTGGTTCAGACTGGAAAATCGAGGCGATGAATTTTTGCATAGTGATGGCAATGAGCAAGAAAACCTTATTTCTGTGATAAAACACAATGACCAAAAAAAATTGGGGAGAAACATGTTTGTTTTGCTCACATTTCCATGTTATAGTTCATCATCAAAAACTGTGAGGGCAGGAACTCATTAAACCCAGGAACCTGTAGGCAGAAGCTGATGTAGAGGCTGTGGAAGGCTACTGTTTACTGACTTGCTCCCCATGGAATGCTCAGCCTGTATTCTTATAGCACCACCTACAATGGCCTTTGCCTTCCCCCTTCAATCACTAAGAAAATGTCTTACAGCCAGATCTCATGAAGGCATTTTCCTAAGTAAAATTCCTTCCTCTCGGATGACTTTAACTTGTGCCATTGTACAATCACTAAAGATGTGATTCCTCATCAAGCCAGGAGGCTTTGAGTGGCAGGTCAGGAAACTTGTGAGAAGTATGGGAACTAATAGAAACTTCAGACAATGATAAAGATGACCTCAGTGATTCTATTACAGAAGAGTACCAGCATAATGAGGATTCTCACTCTGACAACACATCTACCATTTCCCTACAGCACAAGGCCCTCCAGTCTCTGCCTTCTGAGGTACCAGAGCCTTCCTGGCCATGGCTATCTCATTTTGGAATACTGCCTCCTCTGTTCAAAGTCTCTAGGACACCTTCAGGGATTTCTTCATTCTCAGGACTACCAGGAATGCCAAGACTCTGAAGGCTAGGTAAAAATCCCAGGTAAACCTCCATGTCTGCCTCTTAACTCTTCTCCCTAGGGATCAACATTAGAGCAATCTCATTATATATCTCCAGTCTCCTCAACATTCTCTTGGCACAATGAATATATCTTTGCTATAGAGCACTAATCCTATAGCAGAGACTATTCAGTTCTGCCTTTTATATCCAAAGTACAGAGGAAGTTGCAGGATAGCTTAGCTGTGCTTCTTATCAAAGCATCTTCAATACAAACCAACAGTAGTATTTAGGAAGATTTCATGGAATCATCAACAAGCACCTGTGATGGCTTTTGATGACAGACAAGTGTGAGTAATAGAACAAGGGATTCATTTTAAACTTGGGAGAAAGAGCTCATGACACTGTCAGAGCATTTTTCAATTTCAGCTCAAAAGATTGACTAGGGGTAGCTTTGGAGTTCATCATATGTAGAGAAGGCATTTCATTCAGAAGAGATGGGTTCCTGAAATGGTGATAAGGTATTCCCATTTACTTTCACTTGTTCCTTTCCTGATCCATTATTTGGAGATTTGTGATAAGGGGAACATTAGTATTTTTGCACTTTTATACTGTTAGTATTGGAGTTGAGATTTTTGGGAAAACACTAATATTTCATCTATACTTCATTGGTTGATATATTTTTAAGCATTTTCTGGCAAATACTTTGTGATATTTAACTTGAAGTATGACTGACCCACAATATTATTCCCTGGCACAAAAGAAGATAAGTGAAAAGAAAAATAGTACAATTCATTGATTAACATTTCTCCATGCTATCTTAAACTTTGGATGTGTCATTATTAAATAAGTCAGTAAATTCTCTACACTAAATTCTAAATGAAAGAAAAACTTAGGACAGTGGTTATAACACCTTTGAAGATGGCTTATTAGATATCCTTCACATCAGATATTTACTTTGTGATACATAACAGCAGAAAAATTAGTTATGAAGTAGAGATATAATTAATTTAATGGTTGGGAAATGACCATAAGATGAGGAACTGCATAAAAGGGTCACAGCATTAGGAAGGTTGAGAACCACCGGCTTGGGCTGTGACTTCAGTCATCTTGCACAGAGATCCTCTTACAGAGACTGAGGCACATATTAAGATATAAATTTTCAGAATGTAGCATGAGTCTTTAGGGTAATTTGTCCTTCAGGTAATCTTCAAAGGGTCCCAGGAATCTATTCTGATTGACAGGTGAGCCGTGTGGAATCTGCCCTATTGTCATTTTCTACTAAAGCCTTTTTCTGAACTCATACTGCATTGACAGGTCCAAATGGCAAGTTCAAGGCTTACTGTGAATGGCTGTATTCATTTTTATTTCCACTTGTGCTCATCCTCCTTCTTCTTACTCAAATACTTTTCTCTTTTAATAAATATCTGTCACTCTGAATTCAAAAAAAAAAAGATGTAACTAAAATGATCCATGG
This sequence comes from Mastomys coucha, assembly GCF_008632895.1. Taxonomy (NCBI): domain Eukaryota; kingdom Metazoa; phylum Chordata; class Mammalia; order Rodentia; family Muridae; genus Mastomys; species Mastomys coucha. Next base: position 41,272,846 of record NW_022196897.1, read on the forward strand.
ACAAATTTAACATGAAGATACTCAGAGAAATCATGAACCCAGGCACTGATCTCAGCATTGGGACTGCTTCTCTATGCTCTATTCTCTATGGTTCTAAAGATGGTATATTTGATGGTGATTTCTGTTTTCTACAGTTGAATTTTCTATAGCATATTTCAAGAAATCTAGAGAGGCCTAGGTGATAGCATTTCCATTAAAACCCACTCACTGTTTCATAGGAAGGATTTTATATAAGTCACCATAAATACAAAGTGTATCTCCTACTGTACTCTAATGTTTGCAAAGGCTCCACAGTGCTATGATTGAGTTTTCTTAATTGCTGAATATGTTCACTCCAATTTAACCAGGAAGCCCTTTGTGGTTAGGAATTTAACTTAAAACCAAGTAAACTACACAAATATCATAATTTGTTACCTCAGAAAATACATTCTGATCTAAAATTCTTAGCAGCATGAGCACACTCAGCACCTTTTATTTATTTGTTTTAATATGGGTCCTTATTCTGTAGCCCAGGTTGACCTAGAATTCAACATGTAGCCCATGCTGACTTTAAACTCAAAGCAATCTTCCTTCTCAGACTGTGAAATGACAATATAACACTCTGGGTTTGAAATTTAGTACTTTCAAAAACTTTTATCTGAAAAAAATACCATTCCCATCTTACACTTTATCAGTAGTTTGGTCTCTGTTATATTTTCACCCATTTGCAACACAGTGTGTTATGACAGGAACCCTCTCTGCTTAAATATCAGACTTTGTAAGGTAAAATATTCCTTTTACCCCTTGAATATTAGGAAGAGAATTCTAGTTACTAGTGAATTTTTTACAAATGTCACCATCAAATGATACTGAATTCTTACAAATTCATGATATTGGGATGAAGACCACAAAATTGCATATAACATCTATTACCTTCACTCAGTCATATATATGCAACATAGAAAAATTAGAATTAACTTGTCTGGCCTGAGTGGGAGAGGATGTGCCTAGCCCTGCGAAGAATTGATGCCATGGTGGGGGGATACCCAGGACCCCCCACCTGCTCAGTGGAGAATGGGAAGAGGGATGGCTGAGGGATTGTGGGAGGGGATAACCAGGAGGCAGGGCAGTGAGCAGGATGTAAAATAAATAATAATAATAATAATAATAATAATAATAATAACAATAGGAGGAGGAGGAAGAGGAGGAGGAGGAGGAGGAGGAGGAGGAGAAGAAGAAAGAAGAAGAAGAAGAAGAAGAAGAAGAAGAAGAAGAAGAAGAAGAAGAAGAAGAAGAAGAAGAATTAAATGTCAAACTCAGAAATTGTACTCATATTTTCCCCACCAAACTAGCATCTTTTTTAATACTTTTATTTTTTTAACAATCCAATCACTGTCCCCCTCCTGATCTGCACTCACTCAGTTCCTCATCCCATACCTCCTCCCCTGTCTCCAAGAGGATGTTCTTCCCACCACCCACCCTGCCAGGCCTCTCCACTCCCTAGAGCCTCAAGTCGCTCAAGTGTTTGGCTCACCTTCAACCATTGAGGCCAGACCAGGCAGTCCTCTCCTTTATGTGTCTCAGGCCTCAGAACAGCTAGTCTTTGTGCATGGTTGGTGGCTGAGTGTGTGAGAGGTTTCAGGGGCCCAGGTTAGTTGAAACTGCTAGTTTTCCTACAGGGTCTCCCTCCTCCTCAGCTTCTTCCAGCCTTTCCATAATTCAACCACAGTCCCCAACTTCAGTCCAATGGTTGGGAGTAAGTATTCACATCTGTCTTAGTCAGCTGCTTGTTTGGCCTCTTAGAAGACCTCCATGCTAGGCTCCTATCTATAGGCTCCTATCTATAACATCCCTAATAGTGTCAAAACTTGGAGCCTCCCCTTTAGCTGGATCTCAAGTTGGGCAGGTCGCTGGACCCCAAGAGTGGTATAGCTGGGTCTTCATTAGATCTATTTCCAGTTTCTGAGGAAACTCTGGATTGATTTGCAAAGTAGTTATACCAGTTTGCAATCCCATCAGCAATGGAGGAATGTTCCTCTTTCTCCACATCCTCACCGACATGACATGTGTTGTTACCTGAGTTTTTTGATCTTAGCTATTCTGATTGGTATAAGATGGAATCTCAGCATCGTTTTGATTTTCATTTCCATGATGACTAAGGACTTTAAACATTTCTTTAAGTGCTTCTCAGCCATTCGAGATCCTGTGTTGTGAATTCTCTGTCTAGTTCTATACCCCATTTTTTGATTGGGTTATTCAGTTTCTTGGAGGTTAGCTTCTTGAGTTCTTTTATATTTTGAATATTAATCCTGTATGGGATGTGGGGTTAGTGAAGATTTTTTTTCCCAATCTGTAGGTTACCAATTTGTCTGATTAACTATGTTCTTTGCCTTACAGAAGCTTTTCAGCTTCATGAGGTCCCATTTATCAGTTCTTGATCTTAGAGCCTTAGCCATTGGAGTTCTGTTTAGGAAATTTCACCTCTTAGCCCTGCCAACACCCCCACCACCCAGTGACAATGAATTTAAGGTGCTTTCTCACTTTCTCTTCTATTCAATTCAGTGTATCTGGTTGAGGTCCTTGATCTCCTTGGACTTGAGCTTTGTGCAAGGTGACAAGTAGGAATTTATTTTAATTTTTCTACATACAGACTGCCAGTTAGATCAGCACAATTTATTGGAGATGCTTTTTTTTCCATCGTATATTTTTGAGTTCTTTGTCAAAGATCAAGTGTCCATAAGTGTCCATAAGTTTATTTCTGTGTCTTTAATTCTATTCCACTGGACAACCTGTCGGTCTCTGTATCAATACCATGCAGTTTTTAATCACTATTGCTCTGTAGTAAAGCTTAAGGTCAGGGATGCTATTCCCAAGAAGCTCTTTAATTGTTAAGAATTGTTTTCACTATCCTGGGTTTTTGGTTTTCCATATGAAGTTGAGAATTGCTCTTTCCATGTCTGTGAAGAATTGGGTTGGAATTTTGTTGGGGATTTCATTGAATTTGTAGATTGTTTTTGGTAGGATAGCCATTTTAACATGGTATGTTAATCCTACCAATCCATGAGCATGGGAGATCTCTCCATTTTCTGAGGAATTCAATTTCTTCCTTAAGAGACTTGAAGTTCTTGTCATACAGATCTTTCACTTGCCAAACTAGGATCTTACTGTAACTCAACAGCATTGTGTTTTTGTTCTGAGCTAGAATTGAATTTGAGAGAAAAACTGTGTTTGCTAGACTGTACGTTTGCTGTGCAAAAACTTAGAACTAATGTCAGAGGCAGTGTGAAAATCACACTCCCTTCCCTTCTTGCAATTAGAGTCTAGCCTCCGATAGTAGGGTAGATGCTCTCAGGGCAATTTGTTCTTGATTGACAGATAGGAACTAATGAGTGGATTCTTTTACCTTCAGGGTTAGTTTTGGAAAAGAGTTTGTTTTCCTAACAAATGAAAAGGTTGTGTTTTCCTTCACAGAAGTCAGAGTCAACCTTGGAGTGGGGGAGCACCTGAGACACAAGCTCCCCAGTAGCCTACATTTCTTGACATCCAGATGAGGAATGACAGAGGCAACTTTCTTGTGTGCTTTCCACAGCTGACCTGCTTGGCAGACTGCCTTGGCTGACATGTTTTCATGACAGCTTTAGGGACTGCAATTTCAGCACTTGGTTCTCTTTTTTTTGTCTACACAGAGTTTCTCTCTAGTAGGTCTACAAATTAAACAACAAAGCATAGGATATAAACATATGGCCATTTTCTTGAAGTTGGTATGTGGCTTTCTGATCAAATCACAAATGGCAGAATTAAAGCATGAACTTTCTGTAATATATGAATAAAACAGTATATATGCTAAATCTAGCATTAAGTACTTTAATCAATTATTTTTGCATAGTGGTAAATCATTTCAAGTTGGAAATAATTTCTTCCTATAAAAGAATTGTATTCTTAACCTCAGCTTTTTCCTAAATACCCAGAACCTTACTTTAAGTAATTTCTAAACCAGGCTACTACTTGTTGAGACCACATTTTCACAGTTGGCTGCAGAATAAAGTAGGCAGCAGAGACCGGGTCCTGACATTACAAGTAGTTATTACCTAATTATTACTGCAGGGCTCTATCTGGATGGTCTGTGGACAAGTAACATTTAATTTTTAAATATCTGAAACCACAATTTTCTCTTTGAAAGGAGTTTCCTGCTCCAGTATCTTTTGAGTCAGGGAATGCTTCTCCACCAGTTACCTTTTCCATTTCCATGAAAAAAAAAAAGAACCTAGGGAATTTGCCTATTAATTATGTTTCTCTCATGTATTTAACTTCCTGAACTTACCATTCTTCCATCCCACTGCCAATGACTTAGCAGTATCTTGAATTCAAATGATGGCAAGATGCCTGAGAAGATATATGGCAGTATGTGCATATGTGTGTATTACCAAACACACTAATGTTTGTAATGTATAACAATAATATATAATATATAAATAATGCATGCATACTTCCCTGAACAAGAGATACTGTGCACACATTACAATGCTGATGCAAAGAGATGTGTAATGCAATTCCATTTGTAAGTAAAAATATAGAGACAGACTTTCAAATAAAATACTTTACACTTTCAAATAACATGTTGTAGAGACCATAAAGCAGGGCTTTGGAAGACCCTGTAAAAAGTTGAATAAAGAAGAAAGCTTTTCCTATTTATTTTAGATGATGTTTGATTTTTCTTCATTTAATATCTTTTATTGTTATTTTATTTACTTACATTTCAAATGTTATCCTCCTTCCCAGTTAAAGCTCCTCCCGTCCCCTTCCCCTATGCCCCTTGCTTCTATGAGGGTGTTCCCTACCCAACCATTCCCTCTGCCTTAGCATCCAAGCATTCCCATATGTTGTGTCATCAAGCCTCCACAGGACCAAGGGGCTGCTCTCCCAATGATGCCAGATAAGGCCATCCTCTGCAACATATGCAGCTGGAGCCATGGGTCCCTCCATGTGTACTCTTTGGTTGGTGGTTTCATCCCTGGAAGCTTTGGGGGTCTCGTTGGTTGATATTGTTCTTCCTATGAAGTTGTTAACCCCTCGGCTCCTTCAGTCCTTTCCTTAAGTCCTCCATCAGGGTCCTCTCACTTAGTCTGATAGTTGACTGCCTGCATGTACATCTGTATTGGTTAGGCTCTGGCACAGCACCTCAGAGGACATCTATACCAGGCTCCTGTCACCAAGTGCTTCCTGGTATCAACAGCTTCTGGGCTTGTTGTCTGCAGATGGGATGGATCCCTAAAATAGGGCAGTCTCTGGATGGCCTTTCCTTCAGTCTTTACTCTGCTCTTTGTCTCTGCATTTCCTTTTTACAGGAACAATTCCGGATTAATATTTTTGAGTTGGGTGAATGATCCCATCCCTCAAACAGAGACCATGCCTAACCTCTGGATATGGACTCTAGGTTCTCTCTTCCCTTTATTGGTTATTTCAGCTAATGTCATCTCTGTTGGGTCCTGGGCATCTCTGGGGTCCCTGGCATCTGGGACTTTCTGGTGGCTACCCCCAATTCCCCATCCCCTACTGGTCTACACCTCCTTTCAATTTTCTGACCCTCTGTACTTTTGATCCTGTCCCCCCTTTCCTCTCTCCCTCTTCTCTCCCTCCTAAATCCCTCTCTCTATTCCTGTGATTATTTTCTTCCCCTCCCTAAATAAGCATTCACACTTTGGTCTTCCTTCTTGGCTTTCATATGGTCTGGAAGTTGTATCTTGGGTATTCTGAGCTTTTTATTTCTTTTTTTTTGTGCTAATATGCACTCATCAGTGAGTACATACCATGTGTGTTCTTTTGTGACAAGGTTACCTCACTCAGGATGATATTTTCTACTTCCATCCATTTGCCTGCAAATTTCATGAAGTCATTGTTTTTAATAGCTGAGTGGTATTTGTGTAAATGTATATTTTCTGTATGCATTCCTCTGTTGAAGGACTTCTGGGTTCTTTATAGCTTCTGGCTATTATAAATAAGGCTGATATGAACATGATAGAATATGTGTCCTTGTTATATGTTTGAGCATCTTCTGGGTATATGGCCAGGAGTGGTATTGCTGGGTCCTCAGGTAGTACTATGTCCTATTTTCTGAGGAACCCCCAGATTGATTTCCAGAGTGATTATACCAGCTTGCAATCTCACCAACAATGGAGGAGTGTTCCTCTTTCCACATCCTCACCAGCATCTGTTGTCACCTGAGTTTTTGATCTTAGCCATTCTGACTGGTGCGAGATAGAATTTCAGGGTTGTTTTGATTTGCATTTCCCTGATAACTAAAGATATTGAACATTTCTTTTGGTGCCTTTCCGCCATTCTAGATTCCTCTGTTAAGAATTCTTTATTTATCTCTGTACCCCATCTTTAATAGGGTTATTTGGTTCTCTGGAGCCTAACTTCTTGAGTTCTTTGTATATATTGGATGTTAGGCCTCTACTTGTCCTTTTCTAAGGTTTCTCTAAAATGAAACCTTAGTAGAATTTCAGTTATTTATTTTAATTTAGTTTATTCTTCATCAGTTTCACATATACGTAAATATACCTAGATTATACCCACTTCTGTTTTTCCCAGGCATCCATGCCCAGCTGTTTAAGTTTTAGTTGATTAGGATGTGGTCAAACTGACAACTAAGCTTAGCCATCATAATTGGTGAGCTGAAGAGATTTGTTGGTGTATTGAAAGTGTCAGAGGAATATATGAGAAAAATATTTGTCTATTTCCATACTTTTTAACCATGAGCACTAATATGTTGCTGAATGGCTTCATGTACATATTTCATATATTTTGTTTTAATCTTCATATAAGTCTTATCTTTGGCATTATCAATATTCTTCCATTGCAGATGGAAATAAACTAAAGAAGAGACATGAACCTTGGTCATGACCAAAGAATAATATCAGAGCCAGCAGACACCGCTTCTGAAGCACTAACAAACTGAGGAACCATGGGGAACGTAGCTGGGGATGAGTATAGATACACACAGGTATGAGTACAAACACACACATGGGCATCCCACAGAACCAACATAAAGTAGCCAAACAGAAGTTCTGGAAGCTTCATGAACCACAGAGACTGGCACATACCATCATCTGCTGGCTTTCATTTTCTAGAAGCTAGAATCTGGTAAGGATGCTTCTGCATGCTCAGGTCTTTCTATCCCACTTTGAATTAGTGCTGATTTTGAGAATCATCTTGACACAGAGTAGCCTGGCTTCGTGCTATTTCCTTGTTAGGCAGCCACTGTACATAGCTTGGTATTCTTAATGCCTCTTGAGATCCATATACTGGATGTACTGTCAAAATAAATGGGACTTGCTTTCATTTTGTATGGAAACAATTTAGATAACGTTGACAAAGCAGGTCAATAATTTTTTTTAAAATCTCAGTTTCAAAATATATTCTTCTTAAATGTGCCAGGAAAAAGCTTTCCTGCCTTCCGGATAGTACCAGAGAACAGACTAAGCCAATAAATTCTTTGACTAGAGACAAATCATCTCATCTCCTCTCCTTTCTTAAACATCTGAGATGAAAGCAGGGATGAGCAATGTGTAAGGCTGCAGCCCAGCTTGAAATCAGGACCACTCTTTTCTCTCTCTCCCCTGACTCTTAAAAGAAAAAAAAAAACTGATTAGAGTCTTATTGAACTAGACACTTCATCCGTATTATTCTATTTAATCTGAATAAGAACACAGTGAGAAAATACCCCTTTTCACTGTGAAAAATGAAAGGCCAAGATTCTGAGAAGTAATTCTGTATTCTTTTTAAATGACCAAGTGAATAGAAGCCTTGGAATTCAAACCTAGGTGTGTGTGATTCCAAAGATCGCTGTCTATTTTTCACTCTTTATTCCTGCATTTTCCTTATGACTCCAGCTTTCGTTCCCAATGTATCCCTGACTGTGAGCATCCTTGGCTGTTGCCAGGTTAGCCTCAAGCTTTTAGCTGCAGGAAACCTGCCCACTATCTCTAACCACATTCAAAGCTGCAATGCTAATTCCTTCATATGCAATACCATCATCCCCTGGAAGTGACTGGGAAACCCAGAAAAGCCCCAGATGCATTTATCTCTTAGCTTCTCTCATAATCAATCAATCTTTAAGTCATATTAGTTTTTCCTTTTCAGTATTGTTCAATTAAAACACATTTTTCTGTCTAAATTACTGTCATTCTAGATGAGACCACTGCAAGGTCTTGCCTTGCCCTCCTGTGTTAGATCCCTTTTGCTGCAGCCTCTTGCGGTTCCTATGTGTTCTCCAAAGAAAGCCAGGGAGATGCTGCTTTGTACATACTGAACTCAATCACCCTTATTCCAGCAGAAGTTCTTGCTCTCTCTAAATATTTCAACAGTGCTTTCTATCACTCTAAGTACAAAGATCAGAATCTGTAACAGGACCTAAAATGCCACCTCAGCTGACTCTTGTGTCCTTGCCATGACTTCGCATGCTGTGAGACCTTTTCTCCCACTCTCTTCATTCTAGGTTTAAAGAGAACGCGTCACATTTCTTCCATGTTTGGGCCTTTGTACAAAGGGTTCTTTGTACCCAATAAACTTCCCCCATCCTTGTGTGAAAAATACTCTTTTGTTTTGCTCTCAGTTTACTCTTCCCAAGTGAGAAAGTTTCCACTCTTCATAGATGGATTCCTTCCACTATTTGATACCCAATTTCACTTCTTTTGGGTCAGTACTAAAATTTAAAATTTTGTTTAATAGTGTATAATTATCTGATAAATTCTAGATCTCATTGTATGGAGTTATTTTTACAGACTATTATGTTTCCAAAATACATCTAACTTATTGGAAAGAAATTTGCTCAAGCCTAGGGTCAATGAATAAAATACTTTTGTAGCTTCTATTCCTCCATGGAAACATGAAATAGTCTCCCCTCCCGTCTCTACTAAAAGAGGCTTCTCCCAACCCTTCCAGTGAGCAATAAGACACACCTTTCCATCTGACTTGCTTGCTGATTCCTGTACTACACTGGTGGCTCTACTTTAATACCTGTATTTGTGACACAAAAAACTCTAAGTTTAGATTTAGCTCCAAGTAATTACTAACTAATGACTATATGAGCCTCACTAAGAAATTCAGAAAACTTCAGGAAACAACACTGGCTGATACATACTGCTCTCTTTTACCAGATTTACATGGATTAGTCTTTTATCTACATATGAAACTCTTTTAACAATTGAAAATATGATTTATCTACCTATCAAAGTATTAATGCAATTAAAAAAACAGCAAATATGGCAAAACCCTGGGAAAGTTTATATGCCATTTAAATAGTAGATTTTTGTTTCTTATTCTCTTTCAAAAACTTAAATTCCATTAAGTATATTGATAGAATTTGTCAACTTCCTCTGCTTCAGCAAATACAGTTCACACAAAGGTTCCAGGTTTAAGAGAAACAACTTGAATGATCTGTGTGACTGAAATGAGCTTGACAGATACCCTTCATGAGCTAGTTGTTCAGCCTCTGGACTCCAGAATGTTCAGTTTCCTCCTGTACTGATGTGCAGTGGTTTCTTTTATCATGGACTGTTGCTATGATTGTCATTTTCAGGTGAATGGGAACATACTAACCATTTGGTGTTTCTGATGGCGCAATGCTCATTTTATCCATAACATAAATTTTATTATCTCAGACTCATTCACGTTTGCATTTGTCTTTAGTAGTCTCTTTGTCTCATTACCTAGCAGTTATGGTGATAGGCCATGTACTAAGGTGTTTTTAGACTTTTGCTTTTTATATTAAATATATTTCATTAAAATGAACATTTTTATTTAATGCACTGTACAAGGGCTGAATTTTGTTATCACATAGATGCAATGAAATTATACTATATGATTTTTCATACTATAAATAATTATGACTATCACAGAAATCAGGCCTTGAAACTCATGAAATTTGCAATAGGGCATATGGGTTTTGGTATATTACAAAAAGAACTTCAAATGTACTTGAAATCATCTATCATAAATATTGAAAATGTTAGCCAAAATGTAGGAATATTTCATTGTATAGTTGTCTTGCTTTAATAAATATTTTGAAAACATCAGATGATATTTTTTAAATTTTCTTTTCAGATGTTTATTCAGCACTCAGTATTATTTCTATGCTCCATAATCAGTTTCATAGGTTTACCATAACTTAAAATACATCACGAAATTGATGTATCCATTTCAAGTGATCAGAAAAAATTTCCAATTATGTCTATTTCCCACCATTTTTACATAATACAGCTATAATGAACTTATATTATTTACATTTCTGTGTGTGTGTGTGTATGTGTGTATGTATGTATGTGCCCACATGTACACATATGCCTGCAGAAGTCAGAGGTTGATGCCAAATGTTTTCCTCTATAGCTTTCAAATTTATTTTTGAGAAAGCATATTTCACTGACCCCAGTGATTATTAATTGGCCAGCTCATCTGGCCAATGCATTCCCAGCATGCACCTGTCTCTGGTGCATTCAGAGTTGTAATTATAGGCATACGCCATCAGACCTGGCTTTTCGTGTGGGTTCTGGGTATCCAAGCATGGTTCTCATGTTTTGTGCATGTACTTTTCTGACTGAGCCATTTTTCCCACTCTATATTTAGTATTACATTCTGAGTACTAAGCCCTCATCAAAGAAACATTTCCTTGCAGCAGATAGAGACCCTTACAGAAAAGCACAACTGATCATAGTGCAGAAAACAAATTGACATTTGGAGCCCAGTCCTAACTCTTACATGTACATTACAATTTCTATACATAAGGGTCAGGGATCACTAGAGAAAAGGAGTTAGAAAGGTTGTAAAAGCCCAAAGAACAGAAAATTTGAAGTGAGGCTGTGTCTAGAAGTGTCAGAGAGGCTATGCCTGTGAAGTCTCATCAGCTTGGCTGGATGAACAGAACCTGTACAAGAACAACTGACAAGGAAGGATGATAGTTCAGGAGGCCTCAACCCTAGACAAAGAACCATGGGCAACTGGGAAAGGCTGAGAGAAGAATAAATGGTCTTCCCCAGGGAAGAGCACACCAGCGCTGAGTCGTCATCCCTGAGATCATAAACATACAGGTAACATTGCACAGATGTAGCAGGTTGTACTATGTATTTAGGAATATACGGATAGGTACATTTTTAAGAGCCATAGGTTTGAGAGGGAGCAACTGTACAGCAGGAAGAGTGGAGCTGCCTCTATGCAAATGCTGGGGACAGCGCAGCTGCAAAAGCACTTCCTGCAGGAGGATCTACTTGATGACTGCCTGAAAGACCAAGGATTGCCAATGCAAACAATGCCAGCCAATCAGGAACTGCTGTTTAGAAGAGATGCTTTCTTGGGACCAATGGGGAGTGGGTGGAGGGTGTTAAAGGAGCTTGCAGCAGTGCTCGGATGAGCTTGCTGCAGCATTTCACAGATCTGCTCCAGGGTCTGTGTTGTTATCTCTGCACCAACTCACGCCCAAACCCCAAGGGCAGATAGGGTCTGTGAGAGCTGTCCAGGTATAATTTTTAAAAAATTATAAAACACAAGAAAGTCACTGGTGGAAAGCAAAAATGTTCTATTACACCTTGCTATTAAATATAATTCTGAAGATATATGGAAATGTTCTTTTAAAATGTTAGTAATTTTTATAACTCAAAATTAGAGTTTAATTATGCCAATATTTGTATTGTTATTTTGCTTCAACATTAAAATGTAATATTTCCCTCCCCCAAGCCCCATAATTTTAGATATTTAAGGGTATTTTTTTGTTGTTGTTTTTGACTCTGGTTTATGGTAAACTTCTTGAAATACCATAGAGCAATTGGCAGGTAGCATAATTTTCTACTTGCTATGATCTGTGCTGTACAAGAATGTGTCTTCTTATGCACATGTTCCTATATATCTGAGTGTTCATCTCTTAAGAGTTTCAGCTTGTCTGCCCAGGATGTTTTCCTTAATTCAGAGTTGGGGGTAAGTTGAAAAATTGCTCCCATCTACTTTGACATGTTGATTGGTATGGCCATTCTGAAAATCTTGTTTAGGCAACCATATTGTTGAGACTTCAATTTAATATATCAATTATATCATTACTTTTTTGTATGCCTTACACATTTTCCAAACACCTGTGCCCTTTCCATGTCTTACAGAAGGTCTAAGACAACACAGGGGGAAGATATAACAATTCATGAGCTTTGGATTCATAAATTTCACAAACAGGAAGTAGAAAGAGTTTAAAAAGTGGAACACAGATTGAAGAGAAGATATGAAGTGAGTAGATAGCACCCTCACCACTTTCTCCATCAGGGAGAAAACAAGAGTTAGAGACTGAACAGTCAGATATGAGCGAGTAAGGGCTCTCCCGATCCCTTCTCTCACTTCCTCTTGGGCCAAGCCACATTAAACATGGATAATTTTGAGCATGTAGAAAGAGTAAAGAGAGAGGCTTTCTCCAGTGAAGCAGGAAAATCATAAAACTTCTTTATTTTATTTTATTTTTGGCCAAGGGTGACATGAATTTAACACCTAGTCCTGCAAGTTGTGTGACTTGCAAAGGCTCAGTACAGGAAGAGATACTATGAATCCTCAACTCAGGATCATTGTAATAGACAGATGATATCTCAGTAAATGGTGCTGTAGAAAGATGAGAGTAAGATCATACTGCCTTTGTGGTGGAGCCCAAAGCATTGGAACATTGCAGCCTCATAGCTATGGGTTGAGTTCTGAGGAAGGAGACAAGGACTAATGGAAGGGAAGAAGTAATTCATGGTAGAGCGGTGTCTACTAGAGCTAAGCTGCAGGGAAACAAGTTACTACTTGTACCTGAGTTCACTGGGCAAAATTTGAATTGGCTTCTACCTGAATCTTGGTCTTCCAAGTTCTTAGAATCCTTAGTTCTTGCCTCCCAACTAAGGTTTTAGGGAATAAGAAGAAAATTTTGTTTGTTTCCATTTAAACTTGTTTTGTTGAACTTTTCATAGCAATACATATTTCTTTTGTAATTATAAAGTAATAAAGACATAATTGACATTTAATCCCATATACATATAATAGTAAAAAAAATCCAATTATTTGCTGAAAGTAACACATACATTTCCAAGGTAAAACTCTCTCTTACTTTCACTAAGTAATCATTCATTGTGATGCCTACCAAAGCTGTGCGATTTTTGAAAGAATTACTGAAATAAATCGATGTATCTTATATCAGGAACCACAGTAATTTTATACTCTGCTTCTTCCTTTTAGAATCCACAGAAATGGAATTCTAGTTAGACTCTCTGTACCACAAGACTTAGCCTCCACTCCCAGGGGCTTGAATTTTGTCACTGTTGAAAAGACTTGTCACACAGGGAGGAAGTAGAAGCTGTTATCTTTGTATACATACTTGAAAGTGATGGAGCATGTTCCCTAGTCCTGGATCATAAATAGGCTAGTCAGGACAGATCCATGAAGCCATGATTTTTATCATTGCAATGAAAAAGTGAGTACTTTTTTTTTCAGAGTCTAGAAACATGATTTCTTAGGAATCTTATAATTTACTCCCCTAAATCACATCAAATTTAATGGAAAGTTTCTCAAGAAGATGCTTTCTGTTTACTCTTAAATATACAGAGGAAAGAAGTTTCTCTAAAAATATAATTTATAGCATCACCAACCTCACTTCTAGAATCCTCTTCCACATAAATCAGCTGAAGGGAATGATGAGGGAGCTACCAGGATGCAACAACCTAGAAAGCAATTTAACCTTGCCTTTCAAATTGCAGAACTATTATTAAAAAGCAAAGAGCAAGCCTTTCTTAGTTGATTCACCTCAAATGTTAAAGAGGTTTTCATAATCACTATTTCCCAAACTCAGGACCCAAACACTGTTGTAAGTCTTCTTCTTGGCCTGTCTATTTTGAACATGTAAACTCTTCCAGCACTATATTCATTCAATTTGTAAGCACAGGAAACAGCATAAACTAAGAATGGCTCCCTAGCTAACACATGTAACCTGAGTGGGCTTGCTGAGGCTCTAAGACCCCCAAACTCTAGACCTTCTGAACAGTATCCCTTTTCTGATTTTACTTGTCAATATGCCTTAGGATAACAAATCGAAGCTGAAAGTGTGGTGGAGTCTTCTTGCAGAATATAGTGATAGAAAAAGAAAAGAAGCTTGTGTTTGCAGCCGCAGCTAACTTAGCTTTAACTTTTTGCTACAGTTGAGCAAATCCATCAGCCATCTCAAGCCATGGATTCTGAAGGATGTTGTAAATTTTAACTCCTTCAAAGTACAAGCTATAATAACTGTGGTAACAAAACTGTCTCCAGGTAGTATTGTATTTGATGAGAGGAGGAAGTAGTTTTGAATGTTAGATGGTTCCTTGGAAAAGTTTAGGTTACATCTGAAACAAGTTCAATCTTGGAGTGCAAAGTTTGAACCAGGGGTTAGAATCAGTCTGATAGTGTATCAGAGAAAGGATCCAGTGTGTTACCATCTCCTTGTTGTTACAAAATATCTGATGGAAGTAACTTAATAGAGAAGATGTTTGTTTTGACTCACGATTTTAGAGGTTACAGTGAATTCTAGTGGGGAAGAATAGCAGAGTCCAAACTGGTGGGATTCTATGGCCAGGGCTTTGCAAACATCTTATAGATCAGGAACTAGTGAGCTAGACCAGAACTGGAGGTAGATATATCCTAAACCTTACCACTAGTGGTCTTTGTCTCCCATAATAGTGCCATCATCTGGGGACCAAGATGAGCCTGTTCAGAACATCTCACAGTCCACGTGGGCTGATTAGATAAGACACAAGACTGCTAGAGGAAAGGTGTGGTTCTCTAGACTGATTGGCCATATGGCACTGTTAGCACAAAAATGGGAAGATTTGTGTGCTAAGATCACATTTGTGATTCCCTGGCTGCTGCTATGACATTGTAGTCTGGTCACATTTTACCCCAAAATTGAGCAGGAATGATCGATCCTTTAGATTGAGGCCTCAGAAGGGAACATCAGCAGAGCTGAACAAGTTGTGGGTATCATTCATTTCTATAGCTCTCTGATTGTGTCTTCTCCTGCCCAACTCGTGTGCTTCCAGATGCGCAGAGGACATGTGACATGGATAAACCACAGGACTCCTTCTAGGAAGCATTTCTCTCTGACAGTTTGAGACACATCATCTGTTATTTTTAAGTCTAAGCTGGAAGATGATTTATTGTGGCTTCAAAGCATATGCTACTTTGTGCTTTATAAATGGAAACTGGGTGAGATGTATCCTCTGAAAGGCTTCCTTGGGCTATGTTTAATCAAGCCCTAGTGCTAAGAAAGATGGTGTTCTTGGCAGAATTTCAAAACAAAGGCCACTCTGAGGACAGGACATGAAATTACATTATAGCAAGGAGTATTTAAGCTAGATACCCAGATGACAATGCCAATTACAGTGACTTTGGAATAGAAAACTCTGAGGTCACACAATGTTATAAAATTAGGTCAGGACATTTTTGATAATAAAACATACTGAAGGGAATTGCTATCTAGATACAGACAACTTAGGTCTTATGATTTTATTTTGTTCTTTTCTCCCCTCTTTTACTATAAAATGTAAAATCTATCATGAAGAAGATATTGAAGATAACCAATGCAAGTGTATAACATTTTCTCTACTAAACTAAACCCTGGTTAAAAGCAACATGTATAAATTAAAATCGTGCATCAATTCAATATTTGCATTTTGGAAAACAAATCCAGGAGGGTCTGGGCCAGCATTTAACAGAAGCAGAGAATGTCGTCACCCCAGAACTAGTGTTGCTTCAGGAGAGATTGGTGGCTCCTGCTCTGCAGCTTACTCATCTGTGTCCACTAAAAGCACCTCTACCACCTAGGAAGCCATCTAGACTCATGTGTTTCTCTTGCTGGATTTGTATTGTTATTTGTGTTTTCTTGGAGATGTGGCATAATAAACAATCATAGAACAGTAGAAAAGATTTTTTGGAGTTTCAACAGATCACTAGCAGAAATCTCACACCCTTCAGACCAGGGTCTATTTTCTTCTCAAATGTTCCAAGAGACAATGCTATAATCACACATTTGAATTTTGTGTTTGCTCTCAAGCCTTTAAACATACAGAGATTTAGCTTTCCTTTCTAGAAATGAGGACATTTTTCTTACATTGACTCCTAGTGTGACGGAGACCACATCATGTACTGGGTTAGGAAGAATTACCCATTACACCTTTCACCCATATGATTAGAAAACAAAATCCTGTTAAATCCCAGAGCTTTCTGCTTCAGGGAGGGATCCTTTAGTTTTGGATAAATGGGTGCCCTCTAGCCCATTTAATTTCACTTTGGAAGCAGAGAGCTTAATATAAGGACTAGCCTTTGAACTTGGAGAGCTGAGAGACCACATCTGCACCTGCCTCAGTAAAATAATCTGAAAGCCATTTTGAAGGGGACCATCTAAACAATCCTATTAGGAGTGATCCATTTAGAAGTGGGATCAAAGACTTAAGATATTTATGGCAAATATACATGGGGGAATGTGAGAAGAGGCAGGCATATAAATGAGAAAAGACTTGCTAATTTTTCTTACTGTGCTTCTGAGCTTGTTAACTCAATAAACACCCACATCCACTCAGGACACACATTCTCCAGTTCCCAAAAAGGTTATTGCTTGTTCCAGACAGCACAACTACCTGCAGGCTGTCTGAGCCTTCCTGTGTAAAACGAAAGAGTATGAAATAAACACACACACACACACACACACACACACACACACACACACACACACACACACACACACAAGATAAGGTATCCCAGTGAAATAGAGTCTAACCATGCATCTAATTGTTTAATCTCCCTTTAATAGGTCCTCTATGTGGGCATACACAAACAGAAAACATATTGTTCCCCAAACAGTTCATTTGGAAGTCACATAGCTCTAGTTATTTAAAAATGCTATAGTTGTTAAGATTTAGATTCTCTTTTTGTGCTTCCTCAACTTCTCATTGGTCAGTTTCACTACTTGAGTTTGTTGAATATTGCAGCTGCATATATGAACTCTTAATGGTATGCCCAAAACCAATGTAAACCTAAGCCATATCCAATCCCAGCATGAAGAGGGGAATTGAGCACAAAATCCCAACCCTAGCATTGGAGCTATTGGCAGTTGTTAGATGCTAGGAGGAGACTCAATTTTATCTAAGAGTTGCTCCTGGTGAATCTACCATACTCCAGAGGAATGCCACATATCCAAGAATGTTTGGGCAGCACAAACTGATCTTGATGAGTTAAATTTTAAAACAACAAAAATGGACACAAATATGGAAAGATGAATAAATCTGGGAAGAGTTAAGGGGCTGAATATTATCAAACAGAACATAAAACTCTCCAATAATTTTTGTGCATGGGCATAGCTTGTCTCTCTACTTGAGGCAGCTCTTAAAATTGGAAGACAGAAATATACTATTAGCCCTGAGGCTCTTTGCATTCTTTTCCCAACATTAAGTGCTACCAGATCATTTAGCTTTTTAAAAAATCTAGTCTGGTATTAGAACCCTTTTTAGCTGCTTTCCTTAAAATATATCTGAATTTGTTTATGATGGAGAAAATGTGGTATTGAGATCAGACCCATGTAAAGTTAGAACAAAGAAGGAACAGGAGTGTTGGAGTCCTGCTTTCCACTTAAAAGATGTTGTTCTTCCATCAGTGCAAATTAAATCCTCCTTGACTGAAAACATTCAGGTGACCTTTGGGGGGCTTCTTCTGAGGAATATCCTCTGTCTTTTGTGCTTAGGACTTGTTGAGAATACCTGCTCTTCCTCTTCTGCACTGAGCTGGCAGTTTAGACTCAAGTATAGAAACTTGTATTTTTTTTTTTTGGAAGGAGTGAAATATTAGAAAAAGAGATTTAGATAAGTACATCAAGGAGTCAGTTGCAGCAAGGTGGAGGAAACCTTTCTGTAGGCCTCAGATGCTATTTGGTGACATTCTTAGCTTTGGGTTCGGGGGAAGCTAGTGGTCTGTGAAGTTCAAAGATTTCAAAAAGGTCTAGTGTGTTAGTCACAGGATGTTAGTTCTCACACAGAGGTGGGCAAGCATAGCTGATATGCCCACCAGGTATTTTGAACTTGCTTTGAGTTATGGTCTTCTTTATTCCTTAAAATTATAAAACTTGAAGGAATTGCTTCTACATTGATATATGGAATTTGGGGTAGCCCCAATCTTCATCCTCAGGCCACAGTCACCCAAATATGGCTTCAGAATAAACAATATCTTATTCTCTTTAAAACATTTAGGTGACGAAAATTATGCATGCTTATGATTATGAGATAGAATGTGGCACTGCAACCCATATTCACAGTGTGTGATGATCCTATTAGAATGATTGGCATGCTCATCAACTAAAGCACATTGCTTTTTTGTGTTGGCAGCATTCAAAATCCTCTCCATTAACAAGCTTGAAGTATGCAGTGGGATGTCATCAACCAGAGATAGCCTCCAGTGCCATAGAACATTAGAAAGTCTTCTCATCCATTGGCACCCTTGTACCTAATGATCTCTCCACAGGAACATTACTTCTCAGTCACTGGCAATCATTAGTCTCTCTACTTGTATGTGATCAATTTTGTTAGCTTTAGGCAAATGTTAAATATCTCAGGAAGTTCTCATTCATGTTGTCCCTGCCCTGGCTTACTTCACCCAATATGTTGTCTGCCAGAAATGATGGAAGCTCACTGTTCTTCATGGCCAAATAACATTTCATCGTGTCCTTGTGCCATATTTTCTTCATTTAGCCATCCGTTAGTATATTCTTAGGGTGATTCTGTACCTTGGCTAATGTGACAGGTACTGATGTGAATATGGGAGTGAAGCTTATTGAAATCATACCACAAATCAAGCCTCTCAGGCTCTTTTTTAATACATACTTTTATATGTTCTTTCTGTACGCCAATTACTTAAATAACTGCAATAAACTCACCTCAAAAGATGTTTATGAGGACATGTAACACAGCATATAGAAATTGGTCAGAATGGAACAAAGCTACAAGTGATAAGTGAAGAGAATTTTATTATAAATGAATATGCAAGCCCAGTCTATAACATTGTCTTTTATTTTTCAGTTATTGATACCATGCCAAGGAGTCTTAACATCTTAAAATAAAATTTTTACTTAAAATTGTAATTTGGGAAACTTAAGTAAAAATGTAAGTAATATTATAAGTGAACACTATAACCCTTTATAATTACAGACATACACACACACACACACACACACACACACACACACACACACACGCACGCTCATGAAGGCTATATAATCAGACAAGTTAAGACTCATTTGGAATCGTCTCCTGAAATCTATACCCCACCTCCTGGAGCTGCCTGCCACAGGCAAACTCCAACTCCACCAAAATGATAAATTGCTATGCATTCCTCTATGTGAAATCATTACTAAGAGCTATAGGGGTGGATCCAAGTTGTTAATGATTAAGCCCCATATGTGTGACAAAATTGAAATGTTCTGACAGTCTTTCCCCAGAAAGATTAGATGGGCAGCAGTGTGGAAAATGTGTGGGTCACAATGCTCTCAGACCTGGGTTCCCACTTTAGCTCAAGAGCATTTTAAATTTGTTATCCCGGGTAGGCTCCTAGTCCTTCAGTTTCCTCACTTTTCTTATATTGGGAGTATTGGTAACTTCTAAGTTGGTGGGCTTTAAAGTAACATGTATTAAATAATGTATTTACAACTAGTAGTTACAGCTCATCACTCATCTGGAGGGGTAATGATAATGATGATAATAATCATTGAGGGGCTGGAGAGATGGCTCAGCAGCTAAAAGCAATGACTGCTCTTCCAGTGGTCCTGAGTTCAATTTCCAGCAACCACATGGTGGCTCACAACCATCATAATGGGATCCAATGCCCTCTTCTAGTGTGTCTGAAGATAGCTACAATGTACTCATATAAATTAAAAAAATAAATTTTTAAAAACCAAAAACAAAATATCTGTCTTGTTTAAAAAAATAATAATAATCATTGAGGATTTATATTATTCACAATTAGTTTGTTAAATGGAGTTTTTAGAATCAGCTTAGACTATGCCTATGTTATCATCCAGTAGTGAGAGGAGGATACAGGAAACAGGACTACATCTTGTGAAAATTGTGTGCCTTGGTATTAGTGTGGAGGGGAAATCTATTTAAAAAACAATAACTTTGGGGGAAGAGAGAGGTGGCACAGCAGTTAAGATTACTTGCTGTTCTTGCAGAGGACCCAGGTTAGGAATCCAGTACCCACAGGGTGACTTAATGAGTACAATTCAGGGGACCTGATAGCATCTTCTAACCTCCACTGGCACCAGGCATGTACGTGATCCACATTCAGACATGCAAGAAAAGCATTCCCACACATAAAATAACTATTAAAAACTTAAATCAACAATAAACCTTCAACTTTTCCTAATTTAACATATAAAATTGAGGAAAGTCGACTAATATTAAAACATTTGTCAATATTCTTAATGTTCTTATATCTTAATAGTCTGACATATAATTTCTTTGTAACATAAATAAGTTATTTGTAATTTTTACAAACCATTATTATTATTGTATAATGCACTCTAAGTAGGCAATACTACTTGTGTACTGCCATATACTGTATCTTACAGCATTTTCTTAGTGTCTTAACACTCTTTCTGTATCCTGGGAATCATGAACTGAAAATATTTTCATCTCAAAAGTACTTGAACTATGAAATATTGTTAACACTATCATTGTCTACACAGCACATAAAGCGTGCAATGAAACCCAGCATCAAAAACCCTAGATTCTTCTTTGAGTAGATTTTCTTTATCTCAGTAGACAGTGAAGTCTTTCTTTGCTTTGTGGAATGGAAGTTAGAGAAATATGCCTGCTCTGTACAGAGAATTCAGTAAAATGTAATCTTAATTTATTTGAGATTCTCAGGCACACTTATAAGTGTAGATTTACTTTTACTTAGAATTAGATGTTTACAGAAACTCTATAGGAATCATTCAGTAAACACTCTTTTAAAATGGAGAATATTACTCAGAGATACATTTACTAGTTTTCAGAATGTAATTAGGAATGTAGTGTAAAAATTAATCAAAGATCTTGAAGTCTTTATTTACTCACTGGTAAAATATAAAAATGACTAGGTATTTAATTTGGCTTGCAAAATTCTCTACAAGTAGACTGGAATAGCACATAGTTTGCTTTTTCATATGTAAAAGCATGGTTTTATAAACATTGTATAAAGAGCTTTAGAATTAGTCAAATGCTAAGATGCAAAAAGACTAGACACCAAACACTGCATCAGAAATAACAAAAGCAGAATAGGAAAGAAAAATTGTAGCTTGGTATTCAAGCTATTAGGGACAAAGTAATCAGGGAAGGATTAACCACAAGCTAAATCATGTCTGGGGAATTGGTGTTATGTTATTAGCTATTGAAAGTTTCAGGAAATTATCAGTTCCAGCAAACTAAATTATCATAGTATAAATTGACCATCATGCCAGAAAAATGAGGACATGATGTCTGAAAATGATCTTGTTCTCTCATATTCATCTAAATGATCCTGGGAGGTTGCATGTGTGCTACACACACTGCGAACACTCAGCTACCTATGCTCGGACTCAGACCCTCACTTCTGAAAACCAGAAGAGAAGTGCTTCCCTGTGGACAGGAGCTGTATGAGAAACAAGCCCTCACACATCAGACTTTACAGCTGACAAAGCACTCGACTACACTATTAGCTTCCAACCCCACTTCTACCTGGGAGTAAGAAACAAGAAGCTCACTGGTATACTTGCAAAATGCAGCAGAAACTCCCGGCAAAGTGGATAGTTGCAATTAAGGGATGGTTTCTTTGATCAGAAGAAAGGCACGGAAAGTCGTTGGAAATCCAAAGAAACAAATAATGTTGGTTCAGTTTCTTTGGGTATAAGAAAGTTAACCTAATTCAGCGAGAATATGCTTAGATGACGATGATAGAAAATTTAGAAGCAGAGTTAGGGAATGCTCAAAGAATAGCCATAAAACTATACATGTTCTTAATGCACAAGATCTCCAAATCAGAAAGTCCATAAGAGCAGCTCCATCAAGAAGATGTTATCAGAGTAACTTCTGTATTGTTGGGTAATTTTTATTGAAAATATACTTTGCTATGTTAAAGGTGAATTTATCCCATGGAGAGTTGCAAATCTTTGAAGAGACTCTATCAGTAAACGGATCAATGGATCTACTTAAAGTTGTCTAATAATGTATTACCATAGGCTTTCTAATATAAAATATGTCCTAAATGTATATTACAGACATTTTCAAAGCCAGCTAGGTCCAGTGAGAGCAGGTAATTCTAATCTCATGAGCAAATAGAGACATTAGATTTTAAGGCTTAGATGGTCAAAGTTCATATTAGCAGGTTCAAGGTAATCCAGAAATCCAGGATGTTGTCCAGGACACTTGGGGCTCCATCAGCTCAGACACATTGACCCTCAAGAGAAATTATAATAGTTGACCTTTGCACTGTATCCAGCTGTAGGTTTCTGTGATGATCTTTGTTGGCTGTAAAAAGAGAATTCTTTGATGAGAAGTAAGCTATACTTACCTGTGAGAATGAGAATGAGATTTAGAATGTGGTAAGGAATTTTGCTGCTCTAAGAATGTGGCAGTAATCCATTTTTTTCTAAGATCCATGACTTCACTAGCCATGGAAAACTGGCTAGATCCATACTACCAGGCACGATTTCCCTCCTGCTGAAAGGGTCTTAAGTCCAATTAGACAGCAGTAAGTTACCGCGAACAGGTAAGTGCTGCTGAGTTTCATTGTTATGGATCTCTTGCCATACTGGTCATTGTTGTGGTTCATAAGTGTTGCTGTTGGGTAAGACTATTAATTGCTTTCATAATATTTTAGAGTAGAAAGGCTTTCAGGCTAGAATCTGCCAGAGTCCAGTTCCAGTAGGCTTCAGGTCCCAAAGAGGAGGCATGGAATCAGCAAGGGAAAAAGACTAACCCAATCTAAGGGTGAATCAGGATAGTGTTTCAGGGAAATAATAAAAATTCGGCACCGTAGAGCTAAACCCAGCTACTCTCTGCCTCTAGGCTAGCTCCTGCAACGAAGGATCGAGGTTTCCTTGTTGTGGATTCCGCTCACATTCCTAGCCATCCACCCCTTGTGCTCAGCAGTTCCAAATCCCAATAACTCGGTAAAATCAAAACTCTAGAGGCTTGTAATTTATAAGCCAGATTTATATTAGTAAACTCTCACCCCACAAAACATCCACACAATTTACTCAGAGCCAATTCATATTGATATAAATTGCCCACCTAGGAAAGACAAATTGTCCTGTAATTATCCGTCCCTTGCTATTCATAGTTACCTGTGGCTATTTAAAACCACCCTGAATCTGAATCGCCCTGTTCTTCCTCCATTTTCCTTCCTTCTCTGTCCCCTTATCTGAAAACCTTAGCTCCACCTCCCTTTCCCCTGTCCAATCACAGGCTTCTTGTTGTATTAATATTTAAATTGAAGCCAGGCAGTGGTGGCACACGCACGCGCGCGCGTTTAATCCCAACAGTTGGGAGGTAGAGGCAGGTGGATTTCTGAGTTCCGGGCCAGCCTGGTCTACAGAGTGAGTTCCAGGACAGCCAGGGCTATACAGAGAAATCCTGTCTCGAACCCCACTCCCCCCCCCACCCCCAAAAAACAAATTTAAATTGATTGGACAGGGAAAATTCTGCTACAGGATAGCTCGTGTGTGTTTATTGAAAAAAAGCAGGGGTTGGGGGGAAGGAATAGGGGCTTTTTCCGAGGGGAAACCAAGAAAGGGGAGAACATTTGAAATGTAAAAAAAAAAAAATCTAATAAAAAAAGAAAACAAAAAAAGTGCATGTGGAGGGGATGAGGGAGCTACAACTTTTAAACTCTATATTTGTATAGTGGCTTATTCATAGGCAATGTTGAAAGCAGATTTGATGATTCCAAGAGGTGCATGATCTTTTCACAGATGGCCCTGTTTTCAACATCTAGAATGAAAGCAGTCATCAATTTTATTACAGTACTTTTCTTTAAAAGAAAAGCAATGGCTTCAGCAAGCGTCTAAGTCCCCATTGTTTTCTATGCCTCAGCAATCCCCCCAGGTGCCCCCTTTACACTTCCTCCTGCATGCTCTCAGCCTTCACCGTCAGGAGGTAACAGTGAGTTGTAAGAAATAAACTCGTAATAGCAACTTTCATTCCTCAAGGTGCCTGATGCAGTGTTTGTACCATGTAGTATAACAAGCATTAGGTTATTTCCTGATTTCCTTCCTATGTGTCATAGTCTTACAATAGGGGCCTATTCTCATACACTCCCCAAAGGGAGGGTCCTTTCATCTTATTCTTTTCCAATATACCATATCATTCTGATTCCTTCAATGTATGTTTCTGTACACGTATGTATGTATGCATGTATGTATATATGTACGGGACCAGGCCTGCAGAGAGGGATCAAACCAGGCTAACTCCTTAACAGAATCTGTTTCTTATGAGGCATACCAGATCTTGCTATCCAAGCTGTAGGTCGGTCACATATGCACAGCATCTGTGGTGGGTACTATTCTATACTTATTAACTGACCTTTTTCCTTCAACTGCTAAGGCCCCAGGAATCTGGGTCTGAGCCCATGTGTTTCTCTAGATTGTGTGCTTTCATCTTTGAGACCAGGAATAAGTGTTTAAGAGTTTCTGGAACCATCTTAGAGTTAATACATCTTTAACTTCTCTATTCTTCGTATACACTGGGGGCATGAAGGGAATTTTTGTGTAGGCATAGCCAGAGTCATTGCACTATATATATGGTTCCACAGTGGCAGAGATTTTTTTTTCAAACAATTATTTTGTTTAGAGAAATTGTCATTGTATCCATCCACATCCTCTACCAAAGTCCAAACAAAAATTCTCAAGGGAAAAAGCATAAGGAAGCGTTCATAACACACAGTGAGAATCTTCAAAGATGAAAGTAAAAGTATGCTAGAGAACTGTGATTCGTGATGTCCATATGCAGGAACTTTGTGAAGCAGCAGTGGTCGCCACGTGGTTCATGCCAAGAGCCGGCTTGAATCATTCAAGTCCTGTGTCCTAAGTGTGCAAGTGTTTGAAAATAAGGGCTTACCTTAAGCCTATGAGAAGCAATCAAGGGTTACAATGCTAGTCTATGTTGTTTGGGTAGTCACTTGAAATACCCTGACCTGTTGTGGATAGCCCTGGTGCTGGAATTGTCACATTGGTAATATATGAGCATCAGACTAAGTGTGTTCATACATATACATTTTTTTCTTCCTTAACATGTGGAAAGAACTGATCTGGAACCTCAAGCATGTGGATACATAAGTTAGCAGTTTCATATACACCTGATGGAGTTGGAGCTTTGAACCTACAACTTAACACTGTCAGGAAATTCGGTTTCAGTTTTTATTTTAAAATGAGCTTGATTGCATTTATAATGATTACAAACAAAAGAATAATTAATTTTCACATCTAGGCTAAATTAAACCTACTAAAACATGGGTATAATTTTAATTATAAGATTATATATGTAGTATTTGGAGATATGGTCTTAATTAGACAGTTATTGACAATTCACAGTGGGGGGAAACAAAGAAAATACCTGCCCTTTAGCTGAATTTATAGGAATATATTAGTACCCTCAAGATATCCATTTAGAACTCTTTTGTTCTGGCTTTCCATATTTTGTCCATCTGAAATTCGAGTGTATTAAGTAAAACAAGCTTTGGGGATGCTGCCAGAAGACATGAAGAAAAGTCAAATTAAATTGTTTGCATCATTCAGGGCTTCTATTAATTACCAAGAAGCCCGGAATATTTTTTTCTAGAGAAGAAGTTATAGTTTGTATGGCTTACACAGCCATATATCTGAAGAACATGTGAACATGGATCCAGCAGGGAAAAAACGGAGTCACCGGCTCCTTTAAGTTCCATGATGCTTTACACCACACTTCCAAAATCTGAGGTAGGACTCAGTGCAGTCAGGCCTATTATAGATGCTAAATAATAAATATTTATTGATGACAAATATAAGAAGGGCTGGCAAGGTCTCTTTGTCCCTTCAAAATGAAACAATTCAGCCAAATGACAAAATGTACACAATTAGAGTAGGGATCCACATAAGAGAGAAAAATAGAAAGGAATTAGCCATGGTCCACATTTCCTTTTCCAATGGAAAAGAAATGTCTGACCAGTCAGCAGCATTCAATTGTTTTATCAAATTGTCTAAATGTAGAATTTTCTTGCTACTATTTAAAGAGTCCCAAGTCTGCTTGTAAAATTCTAGAAATTTGTTTTCACTGATCATCGAGTTTGGAACCTCTTATTTTGGCTAGCTTTAGTATTTTTTTCCATGCTTGTACAATATATAATCTTTGAGTTTTCTGTCTCTTGAGATTATCTTTTTTTTTCTCCATTGTGTAAAAGAAG
Organism: Mastomys coucha; assembly: GCF_008632895.1. Lineage (NCBI taxonomy): Eukaryota > Metazoa > Chordata > Mammalia > Rodentia > Muridae > Mastomys > Mastomys coucha. Next base: position 41,299,288 of record NW_022196897.1, read on the forward strand.
GTAGAAACATATCTTTTTTTTTTTTCAAGAAAGGGTTTCTCTGTTTATCTCTGGCTGTCCTGGAACTCACTCTGTAGACCAGGCTGGCCTCGTACTCAGAAATCTGCCTGTCTTTGCCTCCCAAGTGCTGGGCTTAAAGGTATATGCCACCACTGCCCAACAGAAGCATATATCTTAAAACATAAATGTAAAGTCTTTAATTCCAACAATCTGGAGCCAGAACCAGGCAGATCTCTGTGAGGTCAAGGCCAGCCTGGTTTATATATTGAGTTCCAGGATAACCAGAGCTACATTGTGAGAGCTTACCTTGAGAAAAACCAACCAAACAAACAAACAAACAAAAAACATGACATGACTCCATATATTTTATGTTAATTTTATTTACTGGACATTTCAAGAAAATTTACTTGCAATTTTTTTAATTTTGCTATTACTGTTGTTACTGGTATCATTATTATTATAAGCAAATGTAATGTAAAGTAAGGTGTTAGGGGATTTGTGGTGCTTATGTTTGGTCTATAGAAAGTTAAACATTTTCATACAATGTGGAAAGAGCTGTGCATATGAGTATTTGGGCCTGCACACCCACACACAGACACACACAGACACACATACCCACTCCACATACCTGCCATAATCAATACTGCTTAGAATATAAACTGCAGGATCCTTCTCAGCTTACAGGAAAATAAATAAAGCAAAAGAGACACTCTGGATCCCAGGGGGATTCTTTTCCCAAAGCAATCAGACATCTGGAGTCTTGGTCTGATAAAAATCAATGACTCTTTCGGGGCAGTACATCTTTTAGATGCGACTGAGGAAAGCAGTGCATAATGATGACAGAACTGGAGGAGGGAAAGGCAAGCGAAGAAGAATAATCATACGTAAAACTGTAACCTTTTTTGCTGTAATAGACTGTGCCAACACATAGTCTACGGCATAATTATATACATATATTTATAGAACTCTGAGTCTTGAAATGGTAGCGAAAAGCAGTTCTTTAGCATCTGACTCTTGTGGGTAGAGTCCTTACTTTCTCTTTTGTATATCCGTCTGTGCTTGTGTCTTATGATTCAAATGTATAGGGACTATCTCATTTTCTTCAGTAGTAAGTATAGTGTGCTATGTGCACGTAATTGCAGAAAATCACTACATGGCAGTTTGAGTCACGAGCCCATAAGATAGCTGTTCTAATGGACACTGAATCTGACCTGAGAGGGGGCAGGGCACAGCGCTGCTCAGCAACATCACAGATGACTTGACCTTTTCTGTATTGATCACTCTATGCTCACACTCACCCACTCAAAAATATTGCAGGAAGCAAGTACTTACATACATTCAGGCAGAAGACTACTCATTAATCTTGCAAAATTACATAAATCTTGCAAAATACATAAAAATAAACCATGTTATTCTCATTTGTAAATACTGTTGTTTGGGTTATGAGGCAAGCTATTTACAAAGTGAATATTTGTAAATTATAACAGTCTTTATGGAAGCTTCTGCTCAAACAGTTTTAGCTCCTCAAATATATTATGATAAAGCAATAAAACATGAATATTAATGCAGTCTTTAAAGTTATGATCACTTCAACTGATGTGTAATTTCACAAAACTATATATTTTGATTTCCTTAAACTATCTAGCTTTCCAAGAATTTTGAAATCATAGATATTGCTATAAAACTTATCTGGACTTTCAACATCTTAAGCATTTATAACAATACAAAGACCTAGAATGTAAAGTGGGCCATGAAAACAAATAGTCACGAAGCATTTAAATGCAGATGTTAGGAATCAATTACTGCTGGAGCGGACTTTAAAACATATCCTGTTTGAGCTTTTGTGCACATGTCTAAATGGGATTTGGCAGGTGGATAAAAGATGTATTGATTTCTGTTTTGGAGATTGCCACAGACTTACTGCTTCAATAGACTTTTAAACTAGGCTTGGATCTTAACAAACTGAAACCTGGAATTCTTTCGTGGCATTATAATCCCCCTACTCCCCTCCCCCAAATATGACAATTATAAAAGCTGGAGTTTGGAACAGCTGTTGTATGCTGTTGCCCAAACTCAAAAGGAAAAAATATTCTGGGGAAGAAAAAACGGCTATTAATTTGTCTTTAACACAGAAGAAGTACTATCAGAAACCGTGCATTCTTGTTTGAATGAGTACTTAGAAGACCAACTTGACCCCCAGTTCCTGAGAGTTCTCTGTCTCTGTCTCTGTCTCTGTCTCTCTGTCTCTCTCCCTCTCCCTCTCCCTCCCTCTCCCTCCATCTCTCTCCCTCTCTCTCTCTCTCTCTCTTTCTTTCTCTCTCTCTCCCTCCCTCTCCCCTCTCTCATTCAGTGACATCGGGTGAACTGTCTGAATTTTGCCTTGATTATTTAAAATAATGTGCCTCAAATGGATAAGTCCTTGGTTTGGGGGAAGAAAAGAAGTTCTGAAAACACCAAACTAGAAAACAAGATGCATTTTAAGACACATATTGGAGATTTACAAAGCATCTTGAAAATGTAAAGCAAATTAATTCAAAAGAATTGAAATATCCCTCTAGAATCAACCCTCCTTGAGGCCACCCAGCAGCTGAGGGACCAACATGAGCCCAAAGTTCTAATCCGTGCCCTTCCTTGAATAAGACAAGAAGATACAGATTGACTCAGGGCCACAGAGAAACCAAGTAGATTGGGGGTCAGAAGTCATGGATTATTCACTACAGCAACCTTGACTTCAAACTCAATACAGCTGGGTCACCTCTGCTCTGAATTCCCTCAAGGTAAACAGCACTTAAGTCCTTGATCCATCTTCAGACCTTAGAAAAAAGTAAAATGTATCAGCTAGGATAGGTTGCTTCGGTGGAGATCACTAAATTAGGCTTAGACGGCAGTGGCTATATGTGTTAGCCTGAAATTCTGCGCACCTGCCAACTACATTTCATGAAACCCTCTGCTCTCTCCTGCTGTCGTTCTAGAAAGGCTTTGGAACTTACCAGGTAAGTCCCCCTTGGGCTGAACAGATCAAGGAAGCTCTTTACAGAAAACTGAGTGGCACCCTGCCACCTGACCTGTTACCTCTCCATCATTTCTGGCCACATAGTAGATATAAGCCTGGAACAGCAGATATCCTTGTCTGTATTTACCTTCTCACTTCTCAGTCTCCTTAGGCTAACATTGATTTCTTAGGTGAAATGGAGAATACAGTTTAAAACCCATTTTCCTGAAAGCTTCTTGGTAATAAAAGAAAAACACACCATAAACTCCGGGCAGGACTAAAAGTTTCATTTAACGTGTTTGTTCGAATGAAAAACACAGAGATCCAAAGACAGTAGGAGGAGTGGAGTGGATCTGGAAAAGTGGTTGCTGGGTGGCCACCAGGGAAGAGGGTGTGTAAAAAGCTTCTAGCTTCACTTATAAAAAACAGAGCCACTTGGCATCTCTAAATAACAGATGGATGTGACCTGAAGAGAAAGGTTGTTGGCATGGGACTGTCTCCAGAGCTCTGTATTTCAGATTGCATTTCCCAGAAATGCACCGATCATGGATCCTAACACTCTGCTCCTATAGCCATTCTAGCTAAGCACTAATCTTTACAGGTTCTGTTTTATTTCACAATCACAGTACCCAAAGTGCAAAGAACAGATATGGATGGAGAGATGAAAGTGTATGGTCTGCTGAGGTATAGGGAAGATGTAGGAAGAGTAAAGAGTTATTAAGAAGAGGAAGGCAGAGGTGACATTGGTTGCCCTCAATCATAGGAGAGCTATTTTCTCAATTTTTAAGACTTTTGTTTTCAATAAAAACCTGTTTCATGCAAAGAATTTTATATTGCCTTGAAGGGTTAATGCCTTTCCTACTCTGGAGCTAGCTGTGAGCATGCATTTTGAACACATTTGACTATAAAGAAAGATTTCTAGTACCTCTAGCAGATGTGTTTTCAGTGCAAATCCTTAGTTCCAGAACCCTGAACATACTATGGTAAGCTCATAAATCCCCCCGGACAGACTGACCCTCAGTGGGTGCTTCAGCTATCAACATGCAAGAGTTAAGTATGAGATGCCCGACTTGTTACAAGATAAATTCATTGCAGTGATTTGTATTTCTCTGGGACATGGAGGCATCAGACTCACTTGGTGCCACAGAAACTGCCTACAAAATAAGACCACTGTCTTATTTCCTCTCCCACACATTAACAAATGGAAGCTGTCCTCCTTCCTACCTGTTGAATGTGGGCCCTACTATTTCTACACAAGAAAAGAAACAGTCAAACCTTCTCTGTAAAAAAGACAAAAAAGACCAAACATTCTCTGTCTCTGTCTCTGTCTCTCTCTCTCTCTGTCTCTCTCTCTCTCCCTCTGTGTGTGTGTGTGCCTGTGTTCACTTAGTGCACTTATCTCTCACACTGTTAACATTAAAACACAAATACCCTAGGCTACAATTCCTAGTAAGGTTGCCTCTGAGAGGAACCGAGCCTTTGAAGTACAGGCCATGTTAGTGTAAACATTTCTTTCTGTAAAAATGGGACATTGTATTTCTAGTTCTTGGTACTATTGCAGATTATGAAATTTTTGCATTTTTTCCATTAATACAGTATCCTGGTAGAAAATAAGACAGGAAGAAAAACCTCTCAAACCTTTGTTTGGGTTGAAATTCAAACTATTGGAACCTTTGAGTTGTTTCTTAGGCCCTTCTTTTAACGTTGTTCAGTTTCCGGGCCCTAAATGTGTCTGTGGCCCCCATCTAATCTATAGCTATTCCAGCCGTGTGTTCTAGTTTGGTTTGTAGTAGTATCCTCCTAACTTCTTTGAGTCCTCTGCCTTGCCCAAGTCTAATGACTGAAGATGCAGACAGATATCCAGAGAGCTCTCTCTCTCTCTCTCTCTCTCTCTCTCTCTCTCCCTCTCTCTTTCTCTCTCTGTCTGTCTGTATGTGTGTGTGTATTATTTTTCCTTAATTGATGGATTGCATATATTAACAGGACACAATATAATGCTTTAATACATGTATCCATGATTAATTCATCACCTCAAACATTTGTCATTTCTTCATGCTCTCTTATCCTCCTTTCTCTAGAAACCATAATACATCAAAAACAACGAAGCCACTCCTGACTTGAGGACAATGTCTTACCCTGGCTGCTATTGTGAACTTTTGACAGCTACTTTTCCTGGGAATCTGTACTTTTCTTTTTCTGGAGCAGCATCCCGTGCCTTCCTGCTGACGTGGGTAGGGGAAAGATGCTCTCCCTGAAGACTGGCTTGCCTGTCTCCTCCTTTCATTAGCGGGCTAACCTAGAGTTCCCCGAGGAGCCTGGCACGGAAGTATAGATTTCCCGCGAGAACCTACCTGACATTCGAAACGAAATGAAATTTAATGTCATAAATATGCGAGAAAACAAAGGCCGCTGTTTTCGAGATGGCTTTTATGACTGGGGCTTCGTGTGTGTCACAAATCCCTGGGCTCTCTGTCAGGCCCCTTCTCCCCTCCAAGGATCTAAGGTGGAATCGCAGCTCCAGCCAGGCGAAACCTCCTGGCTGGGACCCAGAAGCTGCGCAGCGGACTTTCCCCTCCAACAGGAGAATAGAATGACTACCAGGAGGCCAGAAACAAAACACTTAAAGGTTGCATTTATTAAGGAAATGTTAAATAAGAAAAAAGTCAAACGGTGTCACGGATATCAAGAGCACTTTTGTGGCGTAAACCGTGCAGACACAAGCTAAGAATTCTACTCTGAATCTTTGTGCTGGGCTTAGCTGGAGCGCTAGCCACCCATAAAGACCCAGCTGGAAATGCACTAAAAGAAAGCACTTACCCCATTCACAGTCTCAGGATCCCCTCCCCCCACCCGTTCTCCCAGAATCACAAAGCCCCTAACCCGCAGGCAGGCAAACAGGCCACTAGGGCTCAAAAGACTTATCAAATATTTCTATTCAAGCAAACTAACACAAATCCCTTAAAACCACAGGTTACTATCGATCAAAGTTTCACTCTCCTAGCAGGCGCAAAACCCACACGCATCTATGTTCCCAATTAGGTCTGCAGCGTGGCGTAGAAACAGTCACTTTTTCCAGTCACTGGGCTACTGGTGCCTGGGAATACACACCCATCCACACCCCGCCTTGCTCGGCCTCTCAAGTTGTCCCCAATGCTGAGCCCACCTGCAGGTGGAAAGGGGCCTTCTCCGCCGGGTACCATCTCCCCGTATCCCAAGTTCTGCGCCCTGCTTTTGCCACCTGCTGCTGAGTCCCGAAGTCTGGGAGCTCCTCGTCTACAGTCTTGCTTGGGGCCTTTCGAAGAGCGATCAGAAATCGGTCACTTTTTCCCCAAAGGCAGAAGTCAAGAGAAAAGACTGACTCCGACAGGTTTGCGTTGCTCGGTCCGTGATGGTGAGGGGAGCATCGCGGCTGGCGGAGGTGCGGAAGGCGACCCGAGGGCCACTCAGTAGGGTCCCACGACCACTGCCTCAACCTCTTTAGACGGCCTCCGGTCCTTCACTAGGAAGTTGATCATGCCTTCGGACTTGATGAGCAGGTTACAGCCAAGGAAGAAGATGCCAAAAACCACAGTGAGCGAGAGCACACACATGACAGCGATCTGCACCACGCGCATGATGTACAGGCTGCGCTCGTCGGGGCCGCCCTCCGCGAAGCCATCGTCGGTCACCACCGACGCCTGGGTGCAGCAGCGCACCGCGCGCTCCAGCGCCTCGCTACTGTTGGCCAGGAACAGGCCAGCCACGTCGGTCTGGTTGCCCAGCACTGAATTCATCACGGGAGGAAGCAGGCGCCGGGAAGGCGAGGATCGGAAGGGTGGGGACCAGAGTGGCTGTAGTGCGGGACGAACAGGTGCCCGGTGGAGCGCTGGCTTGATCACTTGTGCGCGCGGGGCTCCTGAGTCTTCCTTTCAAAGTCCCAGGTCCGTTAAGTGTCTCAAGAACCTCTTCAGGGCGCGCCACAAGCTGGCTCGTGTGCGCCGTGTGCTGCCCAGGCAGTGCTCGTTCCCGGCGCTCGCTCGACTGGGAGCTCTTGGAACTTGGCGGGTTGGGCCGGAGGGGCCGTGGGAGGCGCGGGCCGTGGCGGTGGCCCGGCTGCTGCTCCTAGCGAACAGCGACCCCTGCTGGTGATAGAGCCTCTCTACGTCCGTTCGGCTTGGCGGAGCGACGAAGAAGAGCTAAACCCTAGCAGGCTTTGTGCCTTCTGCAATTCCAAAGGCTAGGCAGAGGTCACTATGCACTCCTGTTGTGAAGAACAAGTGAAGAACTTGGAGAGAAAGGCTGAAAGTTGCAGAGGACCCGGATCACACCCGCTCTTAAGTGTGTCCTTCGAAACCACCCCTCTCACCTCTGAGCAGATGTAAAGTGGCCAGGTACCAGATGGCGCTGGTCAAGGTACTGGCCCACTGCCTATGTTTGGCTGCTGCCTGTTCTTGTAAGCTTTCTAGTGGAGCCTCAGAAGACAAGGCAGGTGGGAGGACTGGGAATTCTCTTTCCCCTTCCTTTTTTGGGGGGTAGGGAGTGTTGCTGATGTTATTGTTGTTTTAAGGAAGGAAGAATGGAGGAAAACCTTAGAAATTATAGAAGAGCTGCATCCTCACCTTACTTGGAAAGCTGTTACATGTGTAGTAAAGCAGGGTTTGCAGTAAACTGTGTGAGGCCCAGGCAAAGCACAGGACTAAGGAGGTACTCTCTTTGTGGTTTGTGTGTGGAGGTGGTTGCCAAGAACAGGGTCACCTCTCTGTTAAGGGAGGTGGACAGAATGACCAAACCACTTCATTGCATTTAATTGCAGAGGAGTTTTTGGATGAGCTTCCAGTGTTTTCTGTCTTTGGCAGAAAATCAGTGGTTTAAGGGAATTGCTCATCCACATCCATCACCTAGAATGCCGGCCAGCAGCTGGGCGGCTCTCTCCTGAAGCTGACGCTCCCACCCACCATTCCTTCCTCACCACAAGGCAATCTGCAGACATTTCAGAGAGCTGCGGACGCTCAGTTCATAGAGACTGTTGTCAGTTCTAAGTTCTAACAGAGGAGTCTTACACACAGGCCACTTACACTTCGTTTTAGACTCCAGAATATACAGGATTCCCTCTTCTCCGCCCCCACCCCACCCCCACCCCCCAGTTCTCGTCTTTCTTTGTGCTCTACTTTCTGTTATAATGGCTGAAAATGAGAGGTTGAAGTTCAGTCAAACTTTTGAAAGAATACTTTTATAACTTCTCTATGGAGATATTGGAGCTGGGCTCTGTTGGGTATGGAGGTGGGGAGAGGACTGGTAAGCAGCTCAGACTGTCCTTGAGTCGATCAATCAAAGCCTTAGAATCCTGCATTTGGTGATGATAGGCATGCGCAGAGCCTTCAAGTTACACCATGCTTGCTTGTTAAATTCCCCCTGTAAGAATCATCCATTACACATTCAGGTCCTCTTAATGTATTGGCATTATTGGTATCCTTTTAATGTGTTGCCATCCCTCAAGCACAAAGGAGTGCCTTTTAGGCAGGACTTTTTTTTTTCTGGAAGCTTCAGTATGTTCTAGCTATCTAATGCTTTTATTATTGGGAATAGGGAGGTGAGGGAGGTGTGAACAGCAAAGAACCAGGCTCCCGGGACTTAGCCATACTTCTCTTGGCTTAGTAACTCTAGTTTTCATATTTTATATATACATATATCTGTGTGTATATGTGTATATATACACATATGTGCATTATACATGTATATGTATATAATACGTATATTATATACAATATATAAAATCAGATACTGTATATAAATTCTGTATATAAATCATATATATATATATGTCAAATTTTTTATTAATGGATCATAAAGCCAAACCTCATATTTGAGAAAATATCATCAGAAGAAGTTGGGAAGCACAGATTTTCTTTCCTTTCTTTCAGATGTAACTACTAACCAGACACAAACCCCCGAAGTGGAAGGCAGTGCCTATCCTTCTCCATAAGATAGCACAGATCTATGCTTTTGTTCCTTTTATTCCCCAGCCCTATGATTTTGTTCAGTAAAATTGTCTTAGTAGTTAAATAGAAATGAACTACAAATCCAGTTAGCACAAAGCTTGCTCTGTCACTTCCTATTAGCACAAAAGAGGTCTGAGCTAATAAGGTATTTTCTTTCTATCAAACAAAACAAAACAAACAACCCCCCAAACAACAACAACAACAACAAAACCCACGAGAACCATGCTTTTCTTTCTTTTTCCTGTTTTTAGTGTAGAGTTTCCCCCATAGAGTATTACCTTTACCTGTTTTGTGGAAAGTCTTAGGAGCCGTGGCATAGCAACATTTAGGAAATATCCATATAACTGAACTTGATTTCCAGGGAAATAAATGATGATTTGGCTGGGAGTTGGACTGGTGATTCACATTTTTTGCCCAAAGGCAGGGTTTTGCATGTAGTTGTGGGTGTCCTAGAACTCTATCTGTAGACCAGGCCAGCCTCGAACTCACAGAGTTCCACCTGCCTCTGCCTTTCTGCTGTTGGGATCAAAGGTCTGTGCCACCACTGTCCAGTAATAATTCACTTTAATGGAAAGGTTTTGATACCTAGAAGGACTCATTTGTATATATCTACCACTACTTCGGCTTTGGTGAAGTAAGTTTGTGTTCCTGAGAGCTAACTGCTTAATATTTCAAGTATTGTGCAAGGACAGAATCACTTGCTAGCTCTTTCTGAAAAGTACATCAGTAGCATGTAATAAATTCTCCCAGGACAGTCTAGGCCAATGTTGATGGCAGTTATAATCCGTACTTTGGATAGCCTTGAGGGAAGACCAGACACTTTCAGTATCCAAACCCTTTTTCCTTGGTGCTTTGTGCATTATGAAAATATCAAGTAGACATTTAAACAGTGCATCAGACACTAAAAGGATGTTTATTGCTTTGGGGCAAGCACTTTTCTTAAATAAATTACACTGTTTTTCACAATGTAAGTAAGATAAAGGAGAAGAGCTCATACATAGGAGTCATTCATAGTAATAGACTCAAGGTCTAAAAACCAAGAAGGAAGCTGAAATAAAGCAATGAAAGTTCCCGAGGCACCAAACATATGATGAAAGGCAAACACATAAGCCTTAGACTGACCCTCAAATCCCCTCACAGCATGAACACTTCCCCCATAATTTTACTTCTTTATTTATATCAATAGTGATGGTTTGTATACGCTTGGCCCAGAAAGTGGCACTATTAGGAGGTGTGGCCTTGTTGGAGTAGGTGTGTCACTGTGGGCATGGGCTTTAATACCCTCATCCTAGCTGACTGGAAGTTCAAATGAAGATGTAGAACTCTCAGCCCCTCCTGTACCTTGGCTGACTGAATGTTGCCATGTTCCCACCCTGAGAATACTGGACTGAACCTCTGAACCTGTAAGTCAGCCCCAATTCAAGTATTCCAATGATTTCCGAATCCTAAGTTTCAAAATCTACATTCTTCCAAACAAGAACATTGGTCAGGTGTATCACAGCAATAGTCCCTGGTACAACTTCTGTCTTAGAGTTTTACTGCTGTGAACAGACATCATGACCAAGGCAACACTTTTAAGGACATATCAGAACAAAAAGAAAGAAAAAAAGAAAGAAAGAAAGAAAGAGAAAGAAATAAGAGAGAGAGAGAAAGAGAGAGAGAGAGAGAGAGAGAAGACAAACAACTGCTTCATGATAACATTTATATGTGGTACTTAAAGATTAAGTACCAGCTGAACGGTGGTGGCGCACGCCTTTAATCCCAGCAATTGGGAGGCAGAGGCAGGAGGATTCGTGAGTTCGAGGCCAGCTTGGTCTACAGAGTGAGTTCCAGGACAGCCAAGGCTACAAAGAGAAACCCTGTCTTGAAAAAACAAACAAACAAAAAAACAATTAAGTACCACATATCTCAATACATGAAAAGTGAAGCAGGTAACCAAGTGTTGGGCAGAGGAAATAATGGAGGGTTAATGTTTGATGAATAGTCTCTGCTGGGAAAGATTAAAATTTCTGAATGAACAGTGGTGATGTTTTCACAATAATATGAATGTACTTAATGCCACTTAATTATACACATAGAATTGTTACAGTGGTAAGTTTTATGGGTTTTATCCTAATGAAAATTCCAAATATTTTGATTAGAGTTAACATAAATCATGCAGTTTGGAAAGTATATAAAAAAATACCCACTATGAATCATCTGTCACTCCCATAGCCTGAAGATTGCTGCTCTTCCTATTTTTTGTTTCTTCTGTCATTACAATCTTACACATGTTGTTTTCTTAATTCCAAAAGTATAGTTTCATGATCTTAAACACTTGTAGGTACACGTTAAATAGAAGTAACCAGCATATGAGGACACTTTTATCAAACCATAGCACTCGCACTAATGTCTTTGAACGTTGTGTGAATCTCAAATATTTGTAAGGTGTTTGCATGCTTGTTTTTAAGAAGATGTCATATACCACAGGGCAGCTTCAAACTCACTACCTAGTAGAGAATGGCCCTGAACTTCTGAAATCCACCTTCCAAATGCTTCATTACAAAAAGGTATGTGTCACCATGCCTGGCTTTACATGTTCCTGGAGAACTGAACCCAGGACTTTATGCATTAAATACTTTACAAATTAGCTACATTCCCTAATTTCAAATGTTCATTGAATCAATAGGACATAAAGAATACTTTGACTTATAAATGATTTATCAATTTAGCATGCACACATGATGAATTTACAAGCTTGCTTTTAGATATGCGCCTTTATTTTTCTTTTGGCTTCACAGAATTTTGTCTGTATTTCATTCTGATTTTCTGCCCACTCTTTAAAATATGCATAGTTTAAGGAGAAAAAGTCACTGAGCTGCTGAAAGCCTTTTGTGCCATTCTTCCCCATATTAAAGAAACAGGAGACTAACAGTTTTAGCAGGAGAGAAGCAGGTGGCCCCAAAGAGGCATGAAAGTGACAATTTATCCAGTTTTCAGCCTCCATTTACTTAATCTGTGGCAGACTTTGTATTTTCTAATTCTACTAGACATGTGTTTGTATTTTACTTCAGTAAATTGATAATGCTTTCATTTTAAGCATATAGGAGAAATCATCTTGGAAGCTATAAAGGGAAACAAATTCTACAGTATCCAGTTTACACTTTTATATCTGAGCTGAGAGAGACTTTTGTCTTCTGCAAACTTCAGATATACTTATAGAAAACAAATAAGAGTTGCCATTTCTGGATATCAACCAGAAGTAGCAGTATTTCTGTTTTGCACACTTATTGTGACTCTAAAAGTCCAACAGTTCCTGTATGCACATCTGGTATTCTGCTATTGAAAATGTTAGATCAGAGTGATTAGATACCTTGGGCAGTTTGCTAGCACCATTCACTGCTCAGTTTTATCAACTTTCCATCATTTCTCCTTTCCTTGAAGATCTTTATGATAATTGCAGTACTTAATTTGAAATCATTTATACAGCATCTTTTTGTGCATAATATTATCTAGACAGGTAGGACTAAGAGATAGTCTTTATCTTCCAGAAATTGAAAAAGTATATCAGAAAACAGGCAGTTACTGTGGTCTGTGGGAAGTCTTACAGGACTCATCTGAAGATAGTTGAATCTAGATTGGGTACTAGGAAGATGTTCATGAGGATGTTGCAAATGAACTACAGTTACAGGGTGACAATGGTTTGAGCAGCAGAGCCAAAGAAATTCCAGATGTTCATATATCCCAGATGTTTGCATTACAAAGAATCCTTGTAGGCAATGCCAAGGGGAAATATGATAGGTGAAACTGGGTAGAGTATAAAATGATGTGCCTTGAATGTTAAATGAGTCATACTGTTGTTTCCAGATAGCTCAAGGAAATGACTACTACTTTCTGTAACTTGATTTTGCATTGCACTAATGTCAGTGTGCATAACTTGAACACTCAATTTGTTGTCCTTTTTTTTTTTTTTCCAGTTGTACTTAACACGTTCTGGAAAAGGGATTCTGTCCATAAGGTCAATCTGACTAAAATGTCTACAGAGGACATTTCTACCCAGTGATTCTTCATGATTTCTCTCTGCTGTTGCTCTTTTGCAGTCTGTCTCTGCCTTCTGAATGACACACTCTTATACACCGAGCAGTGACTCAACCTTCTGGCAGGAATTCCTTTCATCACTCAGCATTTCTCAGCAATCCATAGCTATAATACAATGCTCCAAGTAGGGCTCTCATAGTGCTTCACAAATGATTCTTTTTTTAGGCTGGTAGGTGACCCACTTTCCCTTTTGCTGTCACCAACAAACTCCATGACCTACTCTTCAAATTGTATCTTTGATGGCTCTGGAATCAGGTAATCAGCATAGATCATAATCAGGTAATTTCCATAGATGGTGATCTATGGAAATCATACCTTGAATTTTTGTCTCTAGAGAGCTCATTGAATGACATTGTTGAAATTCATGTAAGTTCTGCATGGTATGTCTCCAAGACATCTAAGACAAGTCTCAATGATAGGAGGCATAGAATAAAATTAATGTTACCTGATAGTTCAGGAGTTGTTAATGCACTGGTATTAGAAAGAGGAGGTTTAAAATATGCTTCTGTCATGTGGATGAGGATAGTAATATTCACTCTTACTCCTTTTTTTGCAGGTATATCATAATCCAGCAGGAAGCTCTCCAAACACTGACTTATCCTTTATCTTGACTGTCTTAGCCTCCAAAACTATGTATAATAAATTTCTATTTTTTATGTTACTTGATCTATAGCATCAGTACTATTAAATAGAGTAGCTTAAGATGAGATAAAAGAGGTACTGCTAAAAGAGGAATGGGGTTGTTATTATATCAAATACCTCTTTCTTTAAAAAAAAAGAAAACTTTGGATGTCAGTCAAGAGGCTGGAACATTTTATCATTCAAAATGAATGCTAAAACCACCTACACATTTATTAATACAGGCCATTATGAAAAGAGATTAGACACAAAAAAATTTTAGGCAAAGCTTAACTTTTTATAAAGACAGTTTTAAGTGTTCACAACCAAAGTGTCAGTCAATAAAAATCTCAGAGAAAAGTAGATACTTCTTTATGAATTATTGGTGGGGTGTGCTTAGGAGGCATCCAAAAATAACATCACCATTGTTCTCAGTTATCCACTACAGCTAAATGTTAAGACTCTATTGCTGAAGACATCGCACACTTTGTTTGCAGAACACAGAGAAATCAGTTTGACTCTCTTCCTGATAGCTAGTTCTCGTAGCACTGAAAGGTGCCATGTCGGCTTCTGGAGATAAATGACACCAATGACTTGCCCAACACTTGACCCTACACGGTACAATATCATCTTGCCCAGTGAGTTGTATCCACAGTGCAACAGTGGCATGGTAGTTATGGAGATAACCAACTGTGTTCTGGTCAGATTTGAGGCTCACTTCACAAGAGCAATTTTACTTCTGATACCATAAACTTGGTCAAAAGCCTCTGACTGTGGAGTAGAGAACACACAAAACCCTAGGTGTAAGAAAATGACTGATGATCTTTCACTATTTGGTCATACTGTTAAATTACCTTCTTAATATTTGTGTTTATACCCACAGTTCTATCCTGCTTTCAACTTTAGGGGTTCAAATATTGCATCAATGGCCATATCCTCTTCCTCCCTTAACAGAGAGTCATAATCTGCCAGTAGCTCCTCAGCTAGTGGTGGGGACATGGGGTTCTCCTACTTTACCCAGGTTGCTTATGCCTCAATAGGTAGACACACAGCCATCTACACATGGTCAGCACTAACTATACAAGAAGGCAATGATAAGAGTAATAGGAAAAGATACAAAATCAGAAGGGAAATAGGTTGGTGGGTCCTGGATAGAGCTGGGTCAGGGAGATACTAGATGATAAGTCAGACCAAAATACATTTTGTACATTTATGAAATTTCAACAAATATATTAAAATAGTATATAAAATTAGAGTTAGTTTTAAATATTAGAGTAAGTGATTGTGTCTTTTCTTGTTGCATACTTTCAAACCATTCAAACTGAAATTTTTTCTAAGGGATGATATAGTTTTAATGAAAACTTTATGAAAACAAGCAGTGATCCTCTTATTCAGGCCCCAGAGTACTGGGGTTTTAGGCATGAGCCTCCATACTCAGCTGATACTTAGTAATTAAAGTGAGAATCCAACTAGTCATGCATGTGAGTGTGAGTTTTGATTGAATTGTTTTTGGAAGCACCACACACACGTGGAGGAAAGGGAGCAAACAGGAAGATTAAAAATTAATAGAATTTTTTAAATCCTCATTGACAAACTAACATTTCACCCATAACCTTGCCTTTCTGTAGTTTCATCAAGATCACCAAACCCTGAATTCAACTAAGACTATGCTTTTGAGACATTTCTCTTGGAGGAACCTTAAATAATAGAAACAAAGCAACACTAAACCCTTAGGAAACCTTAAAGCAAAGCAGAAAACTCACTGTACACATGAAATTTCTTCTAAGTTTTCTTCTGTTTGTTTCAGCTAAATAATGGATGAGTATTGAATTGTACAACGAAAATGTTTCTTTGGTTTTGTTTAAAAGAGCAGAAAAAATGAAGTAAAAAATAGTCTAGCTTTTCAAAATATGCACCTCAGGTTATTAATTTCCAACAATCACATTAAACCATGGAATTTACTAATTCTAGAAAATATTTGGAGTCACAAATATGAGAATTTTCATATTCCCAAGGTCATTTGTCACTTTCATGTTTTATTGTGAGGTAAAAACTGTTCAGCAGGATTCAAGTTCTTTAATATTGGATCACTTTAAAAACAAGACATTTTCTTACTTCAGAGAATTATATTCCATGTTAAAAAATAATAGTAATTCAGGAAAATTTTGCAACTAAAAATGTAAGGTTACTTTTTAATAGTTTTAATCGATTGTGTAAATTTTTTTGGACAAATGTCTATCCACCTCTCCCATTCAATATTAAGTATCTGTGATAAGTAAAGGAAGTATTTGGCAACTTAAGGTAGCATAGATAATAAACCACCTTCAATATGGATAACTTTCAAAGGACAGTTCTTTACAGTACTTGAGGGCTGATTCCTCTTTTAGAGTTTCTCTGTATGGTTGCACACACACACACACACATGCACACATGTGTATATGTATATGCATATATTTATATCCCTTAGTTTCCCTTGATACTTCCAGTATACAAGGTATTCAAAAACTATGTACTGAATCTGAAGTACACTAAGTTTATTAGATTTTTAAAATATTTGGAATTGTTTGATTGTCCATATCTTTTTGTTTTTTGTTTTAATATCTAATGCAATATAAATGTAAATATAGGTTTGATGAAACAATGCAAGAACAGTGTCTCTACATGTTCAATTGACATGCAATGCTCCTCATGCCTTCTCTGTTTCTCCATCCCCCCCATTCTCTTCCTTTCCACTTTACTAATTCTCCCTATTCCTTTTATATCCAGCTCATATGTGCTGTTGCTTTCCTCAACACATTCCCGGTTCTTATGGGCCCCTTTCTAATTTTCTTGTTTCTATACACATTTATTCCCACCTATATACACTGATTTAATGTTTAGGACCTAGAATCTGCTTGAGAGAGAACATGTGGCTTTTTTTTCCTTTTGAACCTGGGTTTCTTCACTTAATATAATATTTTCATAATATTTAGTTGTACAAGTTCTTCAGAATTGTCATAATTTCATTTTTCTTTATGGGTGAATACATTTCTATTGTGCACAAATAAGACATTTTCATTAGCCATTCATCTATTGGTTGTCATCTTGGTCGACTCCATTTTTTACCATGTGAACAGAGCAGCAATAACATGGATGCAGATTCCTTAGGGTATAAGCCCTGGAGTGGTATTACTATATGATATAGAAGTCTTCCTGCTTTTCTGAAAGTTACCACACTGATTTTCACTGTGGCTCCCTCCGCAGGTCAACAACTTCATCAAGGGGGAATAAGTTTCTCTTTCACTGAAAGGAGAAATGGGCACATGCTCTGTCCCTAACCCAGAAGCCCTCTCCAAATGATAACCACTTGCAAATGAAAAACTAGTTATCTCTAAGAGAGTCTCACTGGGGAAAAAAACTACTCTTAATAGATAGACTGCATGTCCTGCCATAGATGGACAACAGAAAATTAACTTAATGACATCTGTGGATGGTCTTTGCCTGATAGTGTCAGCTCTAACAGACTGAGAAGTCAGAGTTCGATAGACTCAACCAGCAGAGTCAGTGAAGGAATGGTGGTGTCAGAAGGAAAGCCAAGGCTTGGAAAATAAAGACAAGAAGGAGATGGTGAACCAGTAGAATGACTAACACCAAGGACACTATCCTGAGACATACATACCTTAAGTTCATTTATCTCATATGCTTCACTACCCTTAGTTTGGGGGACAGGATGGACCAGAAATTCATTGGTAAATCAAGAGTTTATTTTTAAGTATCTTCACTACTGATAAATGTTTTCTATGACTTGATATTATATATTCCACAGTAGAGTTTATGTTAGTAGTGATGCCAAAATGTTGTCTTTAATGATTTGAAACCCTATAACATAACAAGCATAAATTACACTAAATAAACTGTAATGAGAAATATATGAAGGAGTGTTGGATTTTATCAAAAGGCCATTTTAGTATCTGATGAGATAATTATGTCATTTTTTTCTTTCAGTTTGTTTATATGGTGGATTATGTCAATGGATTTTTGTATAGTGAACCATCTCTGCATCCTTATGTAAATTAAAATATCCTTATCCTTAGTGAATGTACATGTAAAAATAGCAAAATACTCACACATTACATTTGAAATCTCATTGCGAAGATTATATGTCACAACCAGGTTGGTCATACCAGGGATGAAAGGTTGGTTCAACATATACAAATCAGTAATGGCAATCTACCATATTGGTGGTATTATTTAACATTCTCTGGTTTGCTCTACAAACCCTGTTTGATTCTTTCCTATTTTTCCTCTGTTTATCTG
>NW_022196897.1:41319748-41330357 GCF_008632895.1 Mastomys coucha
TATTTTTTAAAATGAGAGTAATTATTTATACATTAAATGCAAAATTTTTAGTTAATATTAGAGTGTAAGAAAGTAAGAATTGATGTAAAAGGAAACTGTAATATGGCCTCTTTTTTTCCTGTATACATTTTCTGGAGGAATTTCAAGAGGAATTCATTAGTATCCATATAATTGTCCAGATAGAAGCCATATGTTGCTGTTTGGAAAATAAATCTGGAGATTATTTTGTGCCCCAAGCTAATTTTGCCTCTAGTGATGCTAAAGCAATAGCTCAGATTACAACCAATATTTCAGGTCATGCAGTGACATCTAGTGTGTGTGGAGGAGACTGTGTTTGGATTCACGTTTTAATTTGACTCTGAAAAAGAACACATTTTAAAGTATTTTAATTTTTCTACCCTGAAATTGTAAATGAAGTGGTTTCTTTGCTTATATTTAAAGGCTTAAAACTATTTCTCATAAATAACTAGGATATATTATGGATAATACAGAAAATTATTTTATAAAATGCTTAAGGACATTGTAAATAAATTATCTGAAATTTGTCAAAAGTCTTCTTGAGAATAGATGCTAGTTATTTCTGTGTGAAGAGTGAGTGTCACTATCTGTAAGTATCCAGCTAAGCAGTTTCTTGCACTCTTGGGGTTGTGCTATTCAAAATTTGGGTCTCCTGGATACTTCTTGATCTGACTAGACCAAAAAGACCTCTCCATTTTGAATGTGGAGACTATAAAGTTATTTTGCAAATGAATCTATATTTATTTCACATTTTAAAAATAATTAATTTATTTACTTTACACCTAAATCACAGCTTCCTCAATCTGACCTCCTCCCTTTTTCCTCAGAAAAGGGGAAGCATAACATGTTTCAGTAGGACAAGGCCTATCTTCTCCTATTGTGGCTAGATAAGGCACCCCAGCTAAGCGAAAGCGATCCACAGCTAGGGAATCTAGAGTCAAAGACAGCTCCTGATCCTGTTAGGATCTCCCAAGAAGACCAAGCTGCACAACTGCTACATATGAGTAGAGTGCCTAGGTCAGTCCCATGCATGCTGTTTGGTAGTTAAGACTTGTGGGCCCCCATGAGCACAGGTTAGTTGATTCTGTATGTTTTCTTGTGGTGTCCTTGACCTCTCATGCTCTTTAATCTTTCCTTCCCTTCTTCCATAGGATTCACCAAGCTCCATCTAAATGTTGGCTATGGGTCTCTGTATCTGTTTCCATCAATTGCTGGGTAAAGCCTCTCAGATGACAGTTATGCTATGCAGCAGTGTTGTGCAAGTACAGCAGAATATCAGTAATAGTGTTGGGTAGGCTTTCTCTCAGGCATGGGTTTCAAGCTGGGCAGGTCATTGGTTTGTCATTCCCTCAATTTCTGCCCTTAAATGTGGGAAATCTGTAACCAACAGTTTTAAATTCAGTTACAAGGCCTGGTTGCTTCAATGTCAAGCTCATTTGTATGTTAGATATCTTTTCCCTTATTTTCATCCTTTAATGTGTTGTTTGACTTTATTTACCTGATAAATACTTTGTTACCAATTCCAGAATGTCTCTTATAGGAACTATGACTCTAGTACCTGAGAGAATTAATAAAATAACAATATTTGCATGCTGGGAGAAAGTCCTTTAAGATTGACTCAAAGAATACAAATTTCACAATGGTTTAAGTCATAGTATTGTAGTACACTTTTATCTCTACTCAATTTCATCTCCAATAAAGGAGTGATTCCCAACAATAACTATAAGAATGAAAGTTTCAGGCTTGAGAGATGGCTCAGCCACTAAAGGCTAGGCTTACAACCAATAATATTAGAAGGAAAGTTTCACCTGGGCAGTGGTAGCACATGCCTTTAATCCCAGCACTTGGGAGGCAGAGGCAGGCAGATTTCTGAGTTCGAGACCAGCCTGGTCTACAGAGTGAGTACCGGGACAGAGCCAGGGCTACACAGAGAAACCCTGTCTTGAAAAAACAACAACAACAACAACAAAAAAACAACAACAACAAAAAAAGAAACAAATATGGATGATGAAGAGCATACATTGAGTAGAGCATATGTTTTAGGGTAACTTTGGTGAAGGAATGACCCTTAAATAAAGAAGGAAAAATGGCTCTGGGAGACAGTGTCCCAAGCACATGAACTTCCTAGCACAAAGGTAAAAATTATTCATGGTGTCATTCTCTAACAGCATAGCACTTGATCTGTAGAATAAACATAAGAGAGAACAGTAGAAAGTAAGAGAAAACAAATTCCAAAAGGCAGTCAAAAGACTTACAGTTGATTGATTCATGTGGTGGTTTGAACAAGAATAGCTCCCATAGCTTCATAAGTTTGAATACTTGGTCACTAGTTGGTGGAACTCTTTGGGAAAGATTAGGAAGTATGCCCTTGTTGAAGAGGTATGTTACTGTGTGGTGGGGTTTAAAGTTTTAAAAGCCCATAACATTCCCATTTAGCTCTCATTGTCTATTACTGTTGGATAAAGGTGTAAGCTCCCAGCTACTGCTGCTGTGTGTGTTTGCCTCCTGTTCTCATGTTCCCCACCAACATAATTGATAGATTTATCCTCTGAAACTGTAATCTTCCAATAAACTCTTTCTTGTATAAGTTGAGTTGGTCATGGTGTTTTTTTTTCATGTCAATAGAAAGGTAACTAAGACAGAAATTTGTATCAGGAAGTATGGTGGTACTGTGATATTACTGATCATGCTGGATTTTGGAGGAATGTAGAACACTTTGGAACTTTATCTGACAAAGGAAAGTGGTTGATTGTTTAAGTAGGACTTAATAGAATATATGAATAGGAAGTTGGAAGACAGGGGGTGTTGAGAGCAAAGTAGAGAACCCAGGTCAAGAAGAGAAGCATTCTTGTGATATTTTGACAAAGAATGTAGCTGCTTTCTGTTCTTGTCCTGAGGAAAAATTGAAAAAATAATGGATTAATTTCTTTGGCAGAGGAGATTTCAAGACAGTCAAATACTAACTCTGCCCTATAGAAATTGGCTATTACTCTTATGCAGATCTAAAATGAAAAAAAGAGCAAGCAGGGCAAAGGGAAATAAAAAATGCACAGTTTGAAGAGAAAAGGAGTACAAAAAAATTGTTGTTGGAGCCAAGGCTTATGCTGACAAAGCTAAAGACAGTCCTGATTTTGATAAGGAGTAAAGGGTCTTATTCCACATTTATGGAAAGCTGCTGAATCCAGGCATGTGGTAGGGGAGTCTCTGCATGGAGGGTAGGAGAGGCCATTGTGTAAAGCTGTAAAAATAAAGCCTGGATTGCATTGGGGATTCCATGATAAGAGAAGTGTCAGAGTCCTAGTATTTCTGCCAGTGAGAGCTGCATGAATGGTATGGAACCACTTCAAGAGAGAAGTGTGTGGCAGCCAGCAAAGCTAGAAGGGAAGAGTCCTTAAGTCCATGGACATCAGACACAGAGCTACAGAACTTGGAGTTGTCCTACGAGGTTTCAGTCTTACTTTGGTCCAGTATTGTCTCCTTATTCCCCAGGTCTTCCCTTTTGGAGAGATAATATATATTTTCTGACACTGTATACTGAAAATACATGATTTGATTTTGGGTTTTGTAGGAGATTGCAACCATGAAATTGAATCTCAGAAAAGACTGAATCTTGGACTATTAAATTATGTTAAGCTTATGAAAGGCCAGGGGAACTTCTAAAGTTGGGCTAAATGTTTTTTGATATGATCACAAGCCTATGGGTGCATACAAGCAAAATATGGTGTTTTGAATGAGAATGGCTCTCTTCAGATCATGTAGTTGAATGCTTGGTCCCTAGCTGGCTGAACTGTTTTGGAAGGATTAAAAAGTATGTCCTTATTGGAGGATGTGTATCACAAGGAGCAAGCTTTGAAGTTTCAAAAGCCTATAACATCCTCATTTAACTCTCTTTATTCTCTATGTTTGGGTAAAAATATATGCCCTCAACTACTGCTACTGTGCCATGCTTGCCTTCCTATTCTCATACTGCTCACTATGATGATTAATAGAATCACAATGTGAAACTGTATTCTCTCAAAAAACTCTTTTACAAGTTGCTTTGGTCACGGTTTCTTTTACAACAATAGAAAAGTAACTAAGACAATGCTGTCAGATGGTTCTAAGGGCTGTAAAATGGCAAAAGTTAAATTTTATTGAAAATGGGTCCTCCTACATATTATGTTTTAGCAATAGTGGTAGGACCTGTTATGTTCAAAGAAAGAAGACAAAGGCTGAAGCAAGCTACACCATTGAAAGTAGAAGAAGAAGTAATGATTTTTTGATGGATCTTGTTAGAATTGGCTGGCAGGTTTGATGTGGGATATAACAGTGAAGGCAGTACAAACAATGATTCCAAAACAGGAACACTTACTTGCAGAAGGACCAATGTGGCTATAAAGATAAATTGCTGGTTATCAAGAAGCATATAAATACTGAAGTAGTCTTGGAATGGAGAAATTAAGAAGTCAAGTTTAGACAGGTTTTCTCTGAGAATTATGTTACACATTCAAATGTAGAGGACAGTAGGAAGGTATGTATAAAATTTCAATCTTAGAAGGAAGGCTTGTGCAGGTTAAAATGGTGGCCTGTGTCCAGCCTGCCACAGGGCTAGTGCTGCTTATGGAGGTGGACACAGGAACTTTGACTCTGAGCAACTGAGAAGCCACAGGACCCCACTCCAGAAGTGAGGAGGCACAGTCTGAGGCCCCCATCACTCTTGGATACCACAGACACAGCTGGAATGCCACAGAAGAGCTGAGAACAGAGTTGTGGGCCCGTGGGCAGGCTCTAGCTCTGGCCAAAGGGAAAGGATCAGGAGGAGAGAGCTCAGGCTGGTTCCTGCTGTGAGGAGAGTCTTTGGCTTGCTTGGGTGGGCTTGGCTCAGTGGAAACCCTGACTAAGAGCACAGAGAGGCCTCCTGTGTGAGATTAAATGAGGATCTTTAGAGGAAGGCCTGCTCCATTGCTCCAGAACTGCAGATCCCGATGAGAAGAGGCAGTCCATGGTTTTAAGGTGTTTATTGTCATGGTGGAGAGTTGTGATGATGGAAACCATACCCCCTTTCCTCAGGGCGGGCCTGAGGTTAGGGAAGGGGAGCTAAAAGGGTAGTAGAGGCAGAGAGAGGGAGAGAGTAGAGAAGTAGACACTGCCCATGGCCATGTGGACAGAGGTGGAAGGGAATGCAGAAAGAGGGGGAGAAAGAGGGCAAGAGAGAGGGACAAGAGTAAGAGAGTAAGAGTAAGAGAGGAAGGAGGGGGCAAGCAGTTCTTTTATATTGGGTCAGGCCTACATGGCTGTTGCCGGGTAACTGTGGGGAGGAGCATACCTGACTGTTGCCAGGAAACTGTGGTGGTGGAATCCAGACAGAATACCAAGGGCTTCGGGGGTTGCCTACTTGACTGATGGCCACAGAATTATGGAGCTGAGGCATAGTGTCAGGAGCCTGATATCTTAGGGGGCATGGCAAAAGGCCTTCTGTCCCTTGCAGGAACACCTGCTGGATCTCCAGTGTTTAAAGCTAGCTCGACCAGAAAACTGACTGCCTTTCACACTTCCACAGGCTTGAACTACAAGAAGATATTTAGAACAACCAAGGTAGTGAAGTCAACAGATCATGTGACACGCTTAGAGAAGTAAATTCGGAAGAGAGAGGAAGTCTGAAAGATTGATCACCTTAGACATACCATGGGTCCCAGTAGCTCTCAGCCTTTGCACTGTACTATAAGTTTCTGGGACTCTTTTGCAGAGTTGGTTAAACCAGTTACTGCACCCATTGTGGTTCTTATTTAATTGATCTGTTTGAGGGCTGGGACAGCAGTTTTTTACAAATAAAGGTGCTCTTTATTTGTAGCCAAAATTGTGGAACACTGGTTTTAATGTGGAATATTGAGTAAAGAAAATAGAAATAGTGTAGTCATTGAGACAGGAAGCAAATGGCACAGCTTCACTGTAGACTTCAACCAAGAACACATTTCCAGGACAGATCATCAGCTCAGTACCATAAAAGAAAAAGATGGATTACTATCTGGTGCCTGACAAAATCAAGGGTGCCAATTGATTGAAGTAGATTCACTAGAGAGACATGAATGAAAGATTAGCAGTGTAATAAGAGTGAGAAGAGGCAAGAGCGAGAATAGACTACTGAGGGGCTTTTCTGCTCTTGTCAAAGAGCAACAGGTAAAATAAAATGTATAGTAGGAGTTCGTGTGTGTGTGTGTGTGTGTGTGTGTGTGTGTGTAGTCCAGAGTTGAATTCATCTATCTTCTCAATCCTTCTCTACCTTCTTTTTAGAGATAGTGTCTTCTGCTGAACTTTGACATAGGCTGTGTGGCCAATGAGCTCTTCAGATCCACCTGTCTTCTCACACCTCAGCACAGGGATGACATGCATTCTATTGTGCTCAGCTTTTTACTTGTGAGCCATGGATCCAGACCCAGGTACTCTTATTTATATAGCATTCCGCATACTGATTAAGCTATTAACTTGGGTCCTAATTGTCTCTTTTGTTGAAAATAATGGTTCTGGTTAATTGTTCAACTTGTCACAAATTAGACATGTTGGAAAACAGAACATCAACTGAGGAATTGTTGACAAACTTCTTATCTTTTGCATGTCTGTGGGGCATTTTCTCTACTAATGATTGATGTGTGAGAGCCTGGCTCATTCTGTTATTGTCACCAGACTGAGCAAGTCAGGAAGAGCAAACTAGGAATCAGTATTCTTCCATGGTTTTTGATTCAGTTCCTGACTCCAGGTTCCTGCCTTGAGTTCATGGCCTAACTCCCTCAGTTATGCGTGGTATGCTGGCTATTCTCAGTTGTCAACTTGACTATATCTGGAATGGAGTAAAATCCAGAAATGGAGGGATCCAGATCTTGAGGCTGGAAGACAACATACTTTTGATTCAGATCCTGAGACTGGAAGTCACAAGCTTTTGATCCTTATCATGAGGTGGGATGGCATACAATTCAATGACACAACAAAATACAAATCATCATACACCTATAATCCAGATCTTGACATGTACATTTAATCTGGGCTATATCTTCAGCTCACAGCCTATATAAGGACAATGGAAGAAGGGAGGGCTCATCCATTCTTTGCCTGTTTGTGCTTACTTTGAAAGAACATTCATTGGAGCCTTTTTTTTTTTTCTGGACTCCACCTTATACAGAAGTCCAGCTAAAATATCCAGCCTCCTGGGACTGAGCAGCTACTAGATTCTTAGACTTTCCATTCACACCTGGTCATTAGTTAGTTGGACTGCAGCCTGTAAATCATTCCAATAATTCTATAACCCCCCACCACACACACACACACACACACACACACACACACACACACACACACACAATTCTAGAGAAACCCTAACTAAGACACATGGTGACCTGGGAATTATAAGAAATAAAGCCTTTCTTCCCTAAATTGCTTTTGGTCTGTGTTTACTACACCAACAGAGAAACCTAACTAACACTGAGAAGGCTAGGCTGACTCTATGACAGGCTTCAAATTGGCAGTTTCTAAGTAATGGGCGAGCCTAGGCAAATCAGTTACTAGGAAAAACAAACAAACAAATAAACAAACAAAAACACGCTTTGGGCATCTAATCAGAAACTGCCCTGCTATCAGAAGCTGCTCTGCCACCTGGCCTGTGACAAGAACAAAGGGTAGTAGCAGTTTCCAGAATTCCTCAGGCACATTTTCCACCAGCCCCAGGCCACAGCAGTGGTTCTGATGTGTTCTTAGAGATAGAGCCAAGATTAAGACAGAGGTCACCTATCCCTCCCCAGAATGTCCTTAATGTGTTTTAAGTCCAGCCTGTGAGCTTACTTCAAGGTCTTTCTTTCTTGGTAAAGAGAGACCCCAGCATGCTGTACTTCTGCAGAATAAAAACAATCTTTGTGTTTGCATACTATTTGAGTCCAAGGGATCATTCTTGGCGAATCATGGACCCTTACAATAAATAAAGCATATTTTGTGGTGGCCATGAGAATGACCCAGCAGAACAGTTATTTATTAAGCAGAAGAAAAAAGACATTTCTGATATGTTCTTCAGGTCAGTAGAGGGGCTTGCATCCAATATGGAAATGAGTGGGACAGCCATGGACTGGAGAGCGAGAGCGTGCTGGTCTACGACTGGTCACAGAAGCAATGGCAGAGTGTAAGTGTTCAGATACAGGTAGGTTTGAAGACGCAGTGCAACGACTTTTCAAATTAATTTGTATTTCTTTAGCCTCAGTAAAATACAAATCCATTGAAAGAGAAATTGTTACAGGAAAGACTGGGTTTGTGAAAAATACACAACTCTCAGCCTGCTTCTTATTTTGCAGTAGCCACAATCACTCCTGTGAGTACAGCTTATGAATACATAAAATGAATAAACAAGTGTCTTAGTCAGGGTTCTATGGCCGTGAAGAGACACAATGACCATGGCAACGCTTATAAAAGAAAGCATTTAATTGAGGGCTTGTTTACATTTCAGAGGTGTAGTCCAATATAAGCCTGGTGGGAAGCATAGTGGCAGGCAGGCAGACATGCTGTTGAAGAAGTAGCTGAGAGCTACATTCTAATCTGCTGGGTGAGGACCTTCCAGTTTGGTAGGGGTTTTTGCAACCGCAGAGCTCACTCCTAGTTACATACTTTCTACAACAAGGCCACATCTGCTCCAAGGCCTTATGTCCTAATCCTTTCAAATAGTGCTACTCCTTGGTGAATAATCACTCAAAATCTATGAGCCTGTGGGCACAGGGGAGCCATTCTTATTCAAACCACCATACCCAGGGAACTGATTTTACCAGAGTTTGAAACCTGCTGTATAAATTTCAAAAGCAAGATGGAAGCAAATTTGATCTGAGTGAATACATTAAAAATAAAAACATAAAAATATCTCATAGTGTACCAGCAGGCTCATATTGGTAAGAGAAAACCTGAAACAGGAAGGAGATGAGCAGCCTGAACAGACTGATAGATAAAGTAGGGGTGTGAGAATTATTTGAATCTGAAGACTATTGTGGGGAAAGAAAAGGAGTGGTCAGAGAGGAGACTGGTTGGGTTGCAGTCATGAATGATATGAGTGTTTATAGTCAGGGGTAGGAGACAGGAAACAGCACCCTTAGGAGCAAAGGTGTTAGCAGTTAGGGGCAGGAGAGGCAGAAGTTGACAGCATCCCTATGAGCCTATTGAAACCAGTAAAACTTACAGCAGCAGTGTTGAGAAATGACTGTGCAGCTCGGCAGTGGTGGCACACACCTCTAATCCCAGCTCTTGGGAGGCAGAGACAGGCAGATTTCTGAGTTCAAGGCCATCCTGGTCTACAGAGTGAGTTCCAGGATAGCCAGGGAACACAGAGAAACCCTGTCTCGAAAAAAAGAAATAAGTAAATAAATAAATAAATAAATAAATGACTGTGCTGTAGCTCTTAGGGGGAAAGGAGATGTCCCCTAGGTCTATAGCTAAAGGAAAAAAAAAAAGCAGACATGGGGACTTCAAAACTGGGCTTTTTTGGAACAAGGAAGGCCAGTTGTTTGGATGAGGCATGAGCAACATCAACACCCCACCTGTCGCTCTGTACACAGTGAAGAACATGTGTAGAAGAACAAATATCCAGTTCTGGAAAGAACTATAGATGTTTACAGCAGATGAGAGTAAAGGTAGTGTGAATTCTTTCACGGGCACAGTAGGTTTGGCTGTTAGAAGTGTGGGGTGGGGAAGTGATTATTTAAATTCAGTCACAGCTCCTGAACTTACTGCTTTGTGATTATGCCTGGGTGACTTGTCTGCATCATGTGTAAAACTGGAGGTGGGGGTAGCAAAATCTCTTCTCATAGGGCTACTAGGCAAAATAAATGTGTTAATATATGTTAAAATATTTAGAATAACACCTGGCACATCTCAAGAACATTCAGTCAACAAACATTAGCCACAGTGATGATCGCTCATTTTAATTTGCCTTCGAGAAGTGAAAAATATTGTTATTATTACTCATTTTTAATTTGCCTTTGGGGAGAGAAAAACAGATGTGTGGCAAGAAGAAAAAAAATATAGAATTGTTTTCAGCCCAGCTGAGTTTTCTCCAGTTTTCTTTAAACATTTGGTGTCCATATGCTATCCATGTATTTGAGGTTCTTACAGGATTAGGCCTCTATAGTATTAAATAATAATTTTCAGCATATGCTATTTTTAATTTTAAAATTCCTAAAATATTTGGAGAAAAAAATCCCAAATAAGGGAGCCATCTGTTGGGTGCCTGAATCCCTGAAATAGTCTGGAATTTTAAACCATAGGATAAAAACCACCTCTGAGTTCATATACATAGGATCTAAGTGATTGGATCTGTGAGTATCTGGTTTTGACTTGTTTTTCATCTTTCACTGTATCAGATGCAATGTTTTCTCACAGGCATCTTATTCTTAGGCCATCCTTTCTCATTTGAGATTTCTGAATCATATTTAGTTACTTGTATAATGTATACCTAGTAAAATTGCTCTTTTAAAACTTAGTTTTCTACTTTGAGTATCTTGCCTCATTCCTTTGAACAAATCCAGTTCTTTTTTATTTTATTTTTTTTAAATTTTTGCTGTTTTTTTTTCTTTCCTTTTCTTTCTTTCTTTCT
>NW_022196897.1:41330375-41335845 GCF_008632895.1 Mastomys coucha
GTAGACCAGGCTGGCCTCGAACTCAGAAATTTGCCTGCCTCTGCCTCCCAAGTGCTGGGATTATAGGCATGGGCCACCACCGCCCTGCTCTTTTTTATTTTTTTAAAGAAGTAAAGTGGAGTTTAATTATAACCATTTTTGGTTTTGATTTAAGTGAAGGCATTAAGGGAAACCTTTGAGGAGAACAGTAAGTACATGGCTGAGACATGGGCACAGGCTTTTCAGGAGAGGAACAAATTAGACCCTTCCACTCTGGAAATTTCATGTTCATGTTCAATTTTTATTTGTCCAGCAGTTCTGCATGCCTCCTCACACACCCCTAGCCTCCTTGTCTCTGGGTTCATCAACAACTGCCTGAACTTGACAATAAAAAGGCAACTGAAAAAACTTCTTCTTAGCTCATATCACTGTCCTGCTCTCTTCTGTTGTCATTTTTGTGCCTGAGTTCTGGCTTTTATTTTTCCATTCATATTTAACTAGATAACAAAATAGTGCTAATTCCATCTGTGCCTCATTTTCTTGCCATACCTGCATCTACCTGCATACCTACATATCTTTTACCACTTGCAAGCTCAGTGTCTCTCTTTTCCACTCCTTTTCTCTTCTCCTCTGATGTGTTAGAACAGTGGGTCGAGTCAGAACATACCACACTTTAATTGATTAAATTAAATTGATTAATTCATTTAAAGAGAGGTGGGAGGGGGAGAGAGAGAGAGAGATATCGAGGAATGTTTCCTGTATGTGTGTGTGTGTATATATATATATATATATATGTGTGTGTGTGTGTGTGTGTGTGTGTGTGTATGGCGGCTGTTGCCCTGGCAACAGGTCTGTGAGATCCGCCCATGCTTCCGCCTCAAGCTTTGGATGCCCTGATGCTAACACCATCCCCTTTTCCTCCCTCCTCCCAGATTCTAGCTTAAAGACAAGACACCTGCACCTACACTGCCCCATTTTTGTTGTTGTTACTTTGTGCTCATTCTTGCCACTTTAGAATTAGAGTTTCCAACAATTCCTGAGCCTGTTAATTACTCCTGAAAACTGTTATAATACTGCATTGCTTCTGATGTGAGATTTTATATTGAAGAGGCTAAGCTAACACCATCATAGGCTTCAAATTGGTGGTTCAGGAGACTGGGCCTAAGAACTGGGCAAGTCCAGGCAATCCCAGGTAAATCAGTTACTAGAAAAAACCCAGACTTCAGACAGCTGGTCAGAAACTAACCTATCATCAGAAGTTGCCCACCACCTGGTCTGAAGCAAGGGTAATGGGTCAGCAACAGTTTCTAGACTTCCTCCCCAGCAACAGTTTTGGTACTGGTTCTGGAATGTCCCTAGAGAATGTCACCTTCCCTGGATTTCGCCTAATGTACTTTAAATTGGACCTGCCAGCTCACGGTTGCCTCCATCTTGGAATGGAAGACTCCAGCCTAAATAACATGTGTGTGTGTGTGTGTGTGTGTGTGTATGTGTGTGTGTGTGTGTGTGTGTGTGTGTATGTATGTATTCTATATATATTACATATATATATATATTCTAATTGTGAGGAAAACATTTTCATTATTAATAATCATTGCTTCTTCTCATTCTTAGTGCTTCTCTTTAAATGGTCATATGCTTTTCCACACTTTTTTCTGTCCTGTCATCTCTCATTTAGTTTTATGTGGTTTTATGTGAAGTGTTTC
Source organism: Mastomys coucha (assembly GCF_008632895.1). NCBI lineage: Eukaryota > Metazoa > Chordata > Mammalia > Rodentia > Muridae > Mastomys > Mastomys coucha. The sequence goes on from NW_022196897.1 coordinate 41,332,061, forward strand.
TGGAACCATAAGATCTGAATCAGGGACATCTCAGAAAAACACCAGGAGGCCAAGAATTTCCTTAATAAGATAAGCTCAGGAACTTTGGGAGGGTAGTGGAATTCTCCAGAAGGGAAAGGCTAATTAACATTCCTCAGATCACAGGGTGAGAACCAACCTGTGGGTGGGGACACATTCTGCAGGGTGGACCTTTGCCCAACTTCAGACAAGAGAAGTCCTTGCCACCTCATTCCCTGAAGACCAATCAATTTAAAAAGTCATACTGTTCTACCAATCACATTGTGTCTGCTGCCCTGAAAATTGTATAAAAGCTCACCGAACAAGTTGTGTGGGGTTATTACCACTTCTCTTTAGGGTCTGGGATGGCCTCAGTGTACTGGAATAAAAATCCTCATGCTCTTTACATCCATCAGGCTCCGTGTGGTTCATTCAGGGGGTCTCCAGTAAGCTAAGACTTGACAGGGTCTTACAGAACTGTCTTCGCTTATTAAATTGTCTGTCAGCCTATCATATCTTTAGAATATTGACTGAATTTGTTATTTAAAATATACTTTTCAAACCAATTATGACCAACTGATGCTTTTGCCTTTCACGTTCCTATTTTGTCTTCACTGTATCTTCCCTATGTTCCTGAAAGCCAAGAATCACCACATGAACCATGGCTCCAGGGATGTACCTGTTTTGGACAGCAAAGGAATGAATGTAAATCAAACACGTAGATACATAATTGGGAAAGCTGGGTTCAGGTGGACTGAGTTCTCTGATGGAGATACCACAGCATCCAGGAAGTTCAGCATATCTATTATATAGAGTTGAACAGAGAGATGGTGTTAACTACATACAGATTATATAAGGAACAGCAACCTAGTCAGGAAGGACATCACACACTTAGGGATTCCTCTGCTCTCCACAAATAGGTTGTTTCTTTCTTCTCTCCATTACTTCATACTTTTCCCTACTTTTTCTACTTAAATGTGCTTTTGTTGTGGCAAACAGACATTACCCACTCTTTGGATAATGTACAGTGAAGAGTAGAATCTTTTAGCTCCTTCAGCAGAATGGGTATTTTGAGAAAGCCAGTCTTATGAGTGACAATTTATAGGGTTATGATCTGACTTCAAACTGTCCATTATATGCTCCTCACTGTTCATCAGGCTTCAGCACCAGGAAGGTAGCAGAAATTCTTGCTCTTATCCAGGAGCCAATAGTCATCTCCCAAGTCTGTACTCAGAGGGTTCTTCTTATATTAATGTCCCTGTCATCTACACTACTTCCTTTGAAGTTGAGAACTCACAGCTTCCTGTTAGAGCTAACAATCCCCCCCCCTTTGCTGCCACAATGGGTTCCCATCCCTCTATAACCACAATTCAAAATATAGCCTTTGGTCATGGGTTTTTGTTTTTGTTTTCAAAGTAACATAAAAATGGCAAATACAAATTCCAAAAGAAAGAACTCATTCCTAGCACTGGACTTTTAACTTTTTAGCCTCTTGTATCTAGCAATGGCTTTACCACTCCTTAACAGTCATGCCACATTCATCCCTTTTTATGTATGCACACACACACACACACACACACACACACACACACACACACACACACACACACACGATAGTAGGCTTCCATATACCTTTTTTTTGAAAAGGCTTTGTTGTTCTTTACTCTTCCCAGCTTATTCAGGCTACTCTTCCCTCCCCTCCCCACTTCAACGTGTACCTTCATATATTATCATTCTTTTTAATCCTGTATGCCACTACATTCTATCTTGCCTCACTTGAAATCCTTTCTCCCCGTGGCCTTGGTAATTCCATGATTTCTATGGGTATTTCACATGAAACTTACGTATCTGAAGATTCAAAGGTAACATCTACAAATGAGAGCACACATGTGACATTTGTCTTTCTCCATTTGAGGTGTCTAATGTTCAGCTAAAGTTAACCTAAGAGCCCTACTTGCACAAAGACAGATAACTTTCTGGAACGCTGGAGGCTGCTGTTATTGTGAGTTAACAGGTCAAGTGTTTTCATTTCTGCAAACAAGGCTGGTTATGCCAACTGCATAGAATGTGCTTTGTCATATATGTAAGCAGGAAATAGGCATGTAGGAAGTCCATCAGGATATATGCTTGACCCTGAGAGTCTGAAGGTAGGAAGTACATAACCTTGGGAGTTAACTTCATATCCACAGGGTCATCATAGCTTGTGAGAATTTCTCTGGGAGTCCCAGTTATGGAACTTTCTAGTGTTCAGCTTCCTGGCAGTATTAAATAAAGTGTGCTATAATTGACCAATTATGGTTTGGTTTTGGTATTTCTCCTCTCAATTTTCAGGTTTAACACTTACTCAGAAAGATTGCTGTCCATATCATGATGAATTTCATAATTTCCTTTTCCCTAACAGATAAAAAATATTCCATCATATAAATATACAGCAATTTTTATTATTTATTATGTACTACTTACTATTTATTGTTCATTATCAGTTGATGAGCATCTAAGCTATTTCCAATTTCTGGCTATTATGAATAGAACAATATGAACATAGATGAGCAGATACATCTACAGTAGGATATAAATTTTCTTAGGGTACATACGTAAGAGTAGTAAAGCTGGAGCATACAGTAGATACATTTTGAGGAAACTCCACAGTGATTTCTATACAGATTCTATCAGTTTGCAGTTCCAACAGCAGTGAATAAGGGTTCTTCTTCTGAGAAACCAAATCTTGGATTCAGACTCCATCTTATGACCTAAGGTTGAATTCAAGTTAATTAACAAGCCAGCACCAGTTTCCAGGTTACTTTCCAACGAATCTGTACTTCCAGGTTACACCTGCAAGTGTATACTCTGCTCCTGGTACTTCACTTCCTAACAACCATCAATCAGAAGGAAAGCAGAAGTTAAGTATATGGGTTGACTCCCAGCACCAGCTAATTATGTTAAGGGCTATAATGGCCCCCCAATCAGATGTGTGCCAGGCTAGAAATCCTCTTGCTTGTTTGCTTGCCTCTATAAATGCTTGCCTGAAATTTCCTGGCACAACATTTTCTAACACCTCAATCTCTATGGAGAATTTCATTGGAATTTTGATGGGGATTGTGTTGACTCTCTGGATTTCTTTAGGTAGGATGGCCAGTTTTTATAATATTAATTCTACCAATTCATGATCATAGGAGGTCTTTCTATTTGTAGCATCTTTTTCAGTATGTCAAAGTGTTCATTGTATAAGTCACTTCCTTGGTGAGATTTTTGGTTAGTTTTTTTTTTTTTTGATGCTATTATGAATGGTACTGTTTCTCTGATTACTTTCTTGGTGTAGTTATCATTTGTATATATAAAAGTGACTGATTTTTGCAATATATAACTTGTCTTTCAGTTATAACTAAGACTTCAGGTATTATGTTCAGAAGGAATGAGAAAAAGGGACATTCTTGTCTTCTGTGGTGGTTTGAATAGGAATGTCTCCCACTGACACCTGTTTGAGTGTTTGGTCCATAGGGAATGGCACTATTAGGAGGTGTGGCTTTGTTAGAGTAGGTGTGACCTCGTAAGAGAAAGTGTATCACTTGAGAGGCAGGCTTTGAGGTCTCCTACTCTCAAACTACATCCAGTGACACAGTCTGCAGGTGACTTCCTTCAAGATGTAGATCTCCTGGTTCCTCCAGTATCAAGTGTGCCTGCACAATGCCATATATCACTATGATGATAATGGACTAAACCTCTGAAACTGTAAGCCAGTTCTAATTAAATGTTTTTCTTAATAAGAATTGCCTTGGTATCCTAGTCAG
>NW_022196897.1:41335924-41348493 GCF_008632895.1 Mastomys coucha
CTGCACAAACATCATGACCAAGAAGCAAGTTGGGGAGGAAAGGGTTTATTCAGCTTACACTTCCATGTAGCTGTTCATCACCAAAGGAAGTCAGGACTGGAACTCAATCAGGTCAGGAAGCAGGAGCTGATGCAAAGTCCATGGAGTGATGTTCCTTACTGGCTTGCTTCCCCTGGCTTGCTCAGCCTGCTCTCTTATAGAACCCAAGACTTCCAGCCCAGGGATGGCACCACTCACAAGGGGCCCTACCTCCTTGATCACTAATTGAGAAAATGCCCCACAGCTGGATCTCATGGAGGCACTTCCCAAACTGAAGTTCCCTTCTCTGTGATAACTCCACCCTGTGTCAAGTTGACACAGAAAACCAGCCAGTACACTTGGTTATGGTGTCTCTTCACAGCAATAAAATCCTAACTAAAACATCTTGATTTTACTTCCGGTGCTTTGATCTTTTTTCTCCATTTAGCATGATGTTAACTGTGTTTCCTATATATGGCCTTTATCATGCTAAGATGTATCTTCTATGTCCTTAGATTCTCTAGGGCATTGAAAAGGGATACTGGATTTTCTCAAAGACCTTTTATAGATCCTATAAACTGATTGTGTAGTTTCAGTATTTTAGCCTATTTGTAAGATATATTCTGTTTATTGATTTACACATATTGAAGCATCCCAACATCTCTAGGATGAAGCTAACTTGATCATAGTGGATAATCTTTTGGATGTTTTCTTGAAATTGGCCTGCACGTATTTTATTGAGAATTACTGCATCTATAGTAATCAAAGACATTTGCTCATAATTTGCTTGGTTTTGGCATCAAAGTAATACTGACTTCATAAAGAAATTTGGAAATGATTTTTACCTTTCTATTTTGCAGAAGCATTTGGAGAATATTGGTCTTAGGTATTCTTTGAAAGTCTGGTAGAAGTCTGTGCTGACTTCATCTGGTACTAGGTATTTGTTTGTGAATTGCTTTTCTATTTGGAAGTTTTAGATTACTGCTTCTAACTCACAAGATGTTATTTAAATTATTTATTTAATTTTGATTTAACTTTGGTAGGATATGTATGCATGTATGTATGTATGTGTGCATGTATATCAGAACATGGTCAAAAGAATGACCCATGGTGAATAATGCCTTGGGGAACTGTGAGAGAAGCTCCTGGGAAGAAGACAGAGGGCCTCTTACCTCAGGTACATTTTGTTTCCTGAATTGTTCTTGGATGTGATTCTGTGTCTCCTCAGTTACATATTTACATTCGATTTATAAGATATGCTTTTTCTTGCTGGATTTCAGATCATACCTATAGAACCCAGTGTACCCTGAATCTGGATATGGCCTTTTGCCTTGCTTCCAAGCATTCCCAGATATAATCTATAGTGCATGTCAGGCAATTGTGTTTAAATTGGCCTGTCTTGAGAAAGTTCTGGAATATGGCTACTCTGTTAATATTTAGTATGTGCTTACTGGCATTTATTTCCATGTGTTTCTGATCATGTTTTTCTGAACTCAAACACCCTTATTTGGATTATTGCTTACTTTGCTTGAGTCATGAATAAAAGTACACTAAACCTAAGTACAATTGTCTACAATATTAGACTGTAGTCTGCCCCATTCTTCCAGGTCCTCAGATCTCAGGTTCATCCAGCAAGATCTACAAAGGCCAGATAAGAAGAGTGGAAGAGAGATTGAAGGAAAGGCTATCCAGAGACTGCCCCACCTGGGGATCCATCCCACAGGCAGACACCACAAACCCAGACACTATTGCTGATGCCAAGAAGTGCTTGCTGACTGGAGCTGGTTACAGTTGTTTTCTGAAAGGCTCTGCCAGATCCTGACCAATACAGATGCAGATGCTCTCAGCCAAACATAGGACTGAGCACAGAGTCCCCAATGGAGGAATTAGGGGAAGGACTGAAAGAGCAGAAGGGGCCTTATCTAACGTCAATGGGAGGGAGGGCCCCTTGGTTCTGTGAAGGATTTATGCTCCAGTGTAGAGGAATGCTAGGGAGTTGAGGCAGGAGTGGGTCGGTGGGGCAGCACCCTCATAGAAGCAGGGTAAGGTCGCATGGGATACAGAGTTTGCAGAGGTGAAACCAGGAAAGGGGATAACACTTGAAATGCAAACAAATAAAATATCCAATTAAAAAATTCGTTAAAAAAAAGTTGGCAAGTGCCACCTGAATCAGCTACCTGAATGAAAAGTTGTGAAAGGACATGAAAACCCCTGTAGGAGGAGATAAATAGGGATTAAAATAGGATCAAAGAGTGCAGAAATCAGCACCATATATTGACTTGTTACCTCATTTCTTAAAAGGAGCAGTGCTGCAATGTCAAAGCCCAACCCAAGAACGTTGGGTTTCAATAACAGAATATAATTCTTGGGTTCCTGAAAAGGGCACTTTAGACCCCAGAGAGTGGGCTCAAATTAAATTTTCCTGTCTGATTTTTTTTTCTTAAGCCAAATTTTATTTCCTGGTTTTTTTTTTGGGGGGGGGAGCTCTTTTATCTTTTCTTTTTGCTTATATTTAGCTTTAATGTATGCTGGCCAGGAAAGGTACAGAATATGATTTCAGCATTTCTGTATTTCTGTTTTCACTGAAATGTGCTTTGTTTCCTAATCTGTGGTCTATTTTGGAGACAGTTCTATAGGGTACTAAAAGTTATCTGTATTGTTTAGTATTTGGCTGGAATATTCTATAGGTATCTGTTAGTTCCACTTAACCTTTGGTAGTATTTAACTTCAGATTTTATCTTTCTTTCTCCCTAGCCGCAGTAGGGAGTGCGTGAAGTACTAAAAAATCACTTTAGTACTTCACTTTAATGAAGTACTAAAAACACTATTACTACATTTGGATCAATCAGTTGTTTTAATTTTTTTTTGTTTGTTTGTTTTTTTTGGTAGTTTTAAGTCTAATTGAATTTCTCTTTTAAAAATGTGTGCCTCTTTGTTACATAATCTTTAGAATTTTAATATTTTGTCATTGGGTGCTTTTCTTTAATGAGTATAAAGTGTCACTTTTCATTTCTTCTGACTAGTCTTAGTTTGATGTCGATTTTTCAGATATGAGAAAGATACATCTGAGAGTTACTTATTTCATTTGAGTGTGACACCCTCTCCCATCATTTAGTCTAAGGTAGTAACTATCATTCATTGTGAGGTATGTTTCTTGGTGAGGACAAAAGGATTGGTATTGTTTTCTAGATTGTTATCTATGTCTGTTGGGGAGTTGGTACCATCAATATTGAGTTATTATTGATTAATGTGAATGAGTTCCAATCACCTTTTTTGCTTTTTTGTGTTTTGTTAGACCACTTTTGATTCAGTGTTCTTGAAATGGTTATTTATGTCTTTGTTTCTTGTGATGGGACCTGGACTCTGAAGTTTGATTGTTGGAAGTGTTTTTGGTATGAAATCACTGTTTCCCCTTTTTGAGTGGATGTTTGAAGCTATTTTCTTTGGCTCTAACTTTGTCAGATGATGGTAGCCCCACTTTATGTAGTTCAGGTTTCAGTCTTTGTAAAAGATCAGTTTTTATATTGAATAGAGTACCAGCTCAAACCAAGTGAGGTTTCTTAGCTCAGAAGCAAACCCTTTGTAGAGTTAGAAGATTCTCAAAGCCAAACTTTAGGAGACTGTGACAAACTACTTATGAAATTCTCTAGGAAAATGTAAGGGAGTTAATAGAGTTGGAAATTCTAGTTTCTAATGTGAATAAAGGAATAGAGGATGGGATGCAGAAGGCAGAAGTGGGGCCTCTTGTCCTCAAGCAGGTCTCCAGGATGGATGGAGTGTTGGTGTAGACAGAGCACCCTTACCTAAAAAGGGACATTCCTTGGATAGCTTTTAATGTATCTAGGCTAAGTCTTTAAACAACCAGTTCAGTAGACTGTGAATGTTTTAAAAAACTTATCAGCAAGTCTCATATGTTCTTTGTGTTAAAAACTGTTCTTATTTTCTAGTACAAAAGCTAGATTTTCTAAGAGAAATGATTAATTTCAGGGCTGAGGCAGGAAAATATAATATGCATTTCAAATGCAGTGTAGTACTAAAATGCAAGTGGATCTTCAATAGGACACATGATTTTCAGAAAAGTATATGCAATCAACATGAAGGAACCAACAGCTAATGCACGAACAATTTGAGGAGTAAAATAGTCATAAGGGCAGCATTGAATTTTGGCCATGAGTGAAATAAGGCTTCATTAATCTTAACAATATATTTTAAAAATGGAACTAACAAGTAAACAGAAGAAACAGGTAGTTTTCCTCACAGTGGAATCTTAGTTAATAAGAGACAAGATGTTTTAGCAAACGCTTTAAATGTCTGTTAAAGTTAGTGGGCAGAGTGATTGTAGAATCCTCTCCTCAAGAGGGCTGCCTTGTCTGTCCTCAGTGGGAGAGGTTGGGTCTAATCCTGCTGAGACTTGATGCACTAGGGTGGGGGATACCTGGGGGAGTACCCTTTCAAAAGAGAAGGGGAGGAGGATGGGGAAGGGACTTTGTGATGGAAGGGCAGGAGTGGGGACAGCATTTGGGACACAAAGAAAAGGAGAAAGAAAGAAAGAAAGGAAGACAGGAAAAAGGGAAGGAAAGAAGGAAGGAAGGAAGGAAGAAAGAAAAAAGAAAGAAAGAAAAAGGAAAGAGATTAAGAAAGGAAGAAAGAAAGAAAGGAAGAAAGAAAGGAAGAAAGATAATAAGAGAGAAAGAAAATCAGTGGACCGAGTATTTTAAGGAAAGCAGACTTCACAGAGTATTAAAGTATCCTCCCAGTTTACTACCCTATTGAAGATGGAAAACCAGCAAATTTGCCATGACACAACCCTGCACATAGTAAACTAATGCAATTATGACCAATCGGAAGACATATATCAATATCATGCAACCCTTGTTATGACAAACTGATTTAAAAACAAATTGAATTAGAAAAAAAATGTTCTTGTGAGAAAAGACTTCTTCCTCTTTAATTGATGAGAAAACATGGTGACTTTGAGCTATCTTGCTGGTTTTGATTGATGGGAAGTAATGTTACATTTCCTAAACCCTGCACTACACACATGGGCACATGCAAGCGAATGCTCACTCCCACATGCACATCTTTTTCTATGATTCCTTCTCAGTTTCCATTCTTCATGGTCTTCAGACAGACTCTTTGACTAACTGATCTGCATGTACTTTCTTCTTATTCTTTCTCAAATTTTTTTCCCTGTCGCCCTTATCACGGGAGAATCACATACTTTCCATGCATTTGCTTATAGTCTGTGCTGCATGCAGCTTGGGAGAAACAGTCATTTCTTTCGTCCATCAAGGAATGTAAATGTGTTGATAACTGTATGTGTATACATATTCCAAAATTTAAATGCTTTATTTCTAGCCCACAGTGTTTATAACATTTTCATTATAAAATTTCAAGTATTGTTAGCATAATCAATTAATCCTGCAAATTTCTCAATTTTCTTGGAGCTCTTTGAAATCAATTGGATACAGCTATACACAGAATAAAATAATGAACCAAAATGAAAGGATAGAGAAAAATTCAAACTGGGAATTACAATTAACAGAATAATAATCAAGTGATTATTAAATCTTCAGTTGACTATTATGGATTGCAGTGCCACCTGCTGGCCACAAAGCATGGCTGTTCTTGTTTAAAATCCTGTTATCTATGTAGCTGTGTTTATACAGACATAATCTTTTTTCCAATCAATCAAAAAAAAAAAAATCAAGGCATTCTACTGCGAGCTCATTATATCTATAATAGACACAATACTAGATGTGAATAGGATATTTTTCATAGGATAAAATTGAAATTCATTGTTTTGTTATTTTTCTCCTATCTTTACACAACTTAAAGAATGCCACCAACCAAAACTAAAGCTTCATGACTCAGAAAACGGTGTGACTAGACACTGTCAGAATCAATCCCATTTCACTGCCTTGGGCTTGCTAGCACTTGAGGTATACTATTATTTCCTAGATAAATCTAGAATAATGTAGAGTGATATCTATCTATCTATCTATCTATCTATCTATCTATCTATCTATCTATCTATCACAAAGGGTGGCTATGCCCCAGCATCACGTCAGTGTGCCCTGAAGATCCTTAAATTTTAGAACATGACTGCTTCAGTTGGCTATTGCTGGCTGCAGATGTGCTCCATATTTAATCTCTCTCCCTATAAAGCTGACAGCAGAAGCATTATGTGAACTATTAAACGTATGATATTTGTGTGAGCTGTATGCCTCTCTGTCTACCTAGAAAAAAAATGCACTCACTTAAAAAAATAATAGCTAGAGTAATTTTTGAGCCATTACTTATTTTAATTATTATTGTAGATATAATAGCATCTCTTTGAAGCATGAAGACATTTAAAGGGATGAGTAATTATTGAGTTGCTTATCTGATCATAGAAATAAGAGACTAAGTAATTCAAGGCAGTCTGGGTACTGATTTGTTGGGAAGATTAGCATTCAAATTTGGTGAATTCAAGAGGGTCATTTGAGGTTCACAATTCTTAGAAAGTTGGAGGAAATAATCAGACAGTGGTCTCCTATAAAGCTTTAAAATTTTTATGAAATGACATTGAAAATGTAAAGATTGTCCACCTTCGATGAGAGGGTTTTTACCTCATTTTACTGTATTTTGTTCTGTCCTGTTTGCTCGTCACCTTTTGGAGGCCTGCTCCTTAGTGAAGAGGTAATGGAAGGGGTGTGGATCTAGGGGAGAGGAGCGGTGTTGGGGGAGGTGGGAGGAGTGGAGGTAGGGAAAACTGTGAAGAGGAAGGGTTATTGTACGAGGGAAGAATTTATTTTCAATAAAAAAATTAAAATTTAAGGATTTATGAAAAGAAACAATTAGGAAGAATCTGTAGTCACCCTGACTTCAGGGGTGCACAGCTTCATTCTTGCTTTCTTTGTGGATGGCTGAGCAGAGAGGCAAATCCTATTACTGGTTTCCAGGGATGGATTTCATCCTGATGCCTAAGAAGTAAAAGGACACATGGAGGGGTCGACATGCTGACATCTGCTTTTTCTCTGCATTTAGACACCCCATTGCTTTACATGTCTTTTGATGACTCATTTTAAATACATTTCTCTTCTAATTTGGTGATTTCTAAAATAGTTTAAGAAAACTCTCTTAGTGACATAAGATTATCTTGATGGAAACTATTATAACAGAATCATCAACTCTGAATAATGCTTTTGTCCATAAAGAAAATATTATGGATAAATGAGACCATGAAATATTATGTAAATTACCAATAGGTTGTTTTGTTGAAAATATGGGTTCATGGTAATAATGGAATAGAAATTGCTTTTAAATTGCACATTTTATTAGAAGATTTTTATTATATACATTATAGCTACAGAAATTCCCTTTTGCTGTGCAACAGAGCTAATCGCCTGGTTTTATCCTTTAAGCAGCTGTGACTTTTCTTATAAAGGACAGTGATGGGCCATACTTGGCCCTGTGAGATATATTCCAGTCAGCTAATGCTGATGACAGATATATCTGACATTACCATGTAATGCAACTTATATGTTGCGTTTGAAGTTTGTATCAGAATCTCAGACAATATTTGTCATGAAGCAGACATTGTATTAACTTTCCAAGGCAGCCTATCCTACCTAAGATTACTATGTGAGATTGATGATAAATACATTTTCCTAATGGAAAGACATTTTTCCTCTCCATGATGTTTACATTAGCTGTCTAAATTTTATAGGCGCTTTTATAGGACATCAACTACCTCCTTAAAAAAACTATTTAGATACGGAGTTTTATAGTAAAACTGAGAACAAGGTATACCTCATACACCTCCTGCCGCCATACAGCATGGGCTGCCTTCTCATCTCCCGTCAGAGTGTGTCCTGGGTTGTAGTTGGTGAGCCCACCCTAACGCAGCACCAGTACCTGTGGCGGTTTTACTATGCTTGGCCCAGAGAATGGTACTATTAGGCGGTTTAGCTTTGTTGGAGTAAGTATGTCACTTGTGCGGTGGGAGCTGCTATGGTCTCTCTGACCAGGTCTACCTCAAACCCTTGCAATACTGATTTGGTTTTTTTTCATTTCATTTTAATTTTGTAATACAAAATAGTGGAATCCATTGTGTTATTTTATTCTTTAATTTTATTTGTTTATATTACTATTTATTTTTAATTAATTTAAATACAATTAAATAAAATCATTATTTTCTCCTTCCTCTTTGAGTGACCTTCCTTTTAGCTACCTGGGAGTCTTCTTCTCCTGTTCGCTTCCAGAACAAGATCTAGGACTCTCGGCTCCTCCAGCACCATGCCTGCCTGGACACTGCCATGCTTCCCACCATGATGATAATAGACTGAACCTCTGAACCTGTAAACCAACACCAATTAAAAGTTGTCTTTCTAAGAGTCGTCTTGGTCATGGTGTCTGTTCACAGCAAAGAAAACCCTTACTAAGATACCATCTAAATTCATTGTTTACAGTGGACCAGGTCCTCATATTGTGGATTCTGCTATGGAACAATTGTACCATGGCACACATGTGGGGCAGTGGTCTGTTCAGGCAACTTGGGCCCAGTCAAGTAACAGGTCTGGAACTCCGGAGACCAAGTGGGCGATAATTTCTGCCCGCAAGAGATGGAAGGAGTTCGGCCATGCCTCCTGGGCCCCTGGCTCCTGTTTCAGTCACAGTCTCCCACAGTCCCCGCAGGAGAGGTGTGTGATATTGGTCAAGCCCTCTTATGAGAAATAACTGCTGTTGAAATCTGAATGACCCCTAAAACTGTATATAAATGCTTTCCAGGGAAGTAAAAGCACGCGAAAGATCTACTCTGTCGTCCGAGCCTTTTGTTGTAAGAGCTGTAACACTGGGGAACAGGTCTGCTCTCCCGAAAGGTGGCCTGAAGCTGCACCGCACTCCTTACTGGCTAGTCGGCCTCTTGTAGGACCAGTCCTCCCGGACTCGGACTTGGTGCAGGGCAGCCTGGAGCAAGTGAGTGACATGGAAGGCATGGCAGAGACAGAGGTGAGGCTAACTGCAGCGGCAGATGAGCGGCAGAAGTGACTCCTCTCTGCCCGTGCTCGCTTCCCTTTGCTGGAGCTCTAGTGCCAGGTCGGGCCAGAGATCTCCATGGACAGCCTCCGGAACACACACACCCCCTTCTATTATCATATAGACTGTTTTCACTGTCCTAACAGTCTCCTCTCTCTCTGTGCAAGCCTCCCTCCAAACCCTTGCAAAACTCATCTGTTGTTTTCATTTCATTTTCAGTTTATAATACGAAATAGTGGAATTCATTGTAGTATTTTACTCTTTCATGTTATGTTTATTACTATTTTTTATTGAATTGAAATATAAATACTATCATTATTTCCTCCTGCCTCTTCTTCTTATACCTCTCCCACTATTATGACATATACATATAAATGAATAAATATGTAAATGCACCTTGCTGCATCCAGTCTGTGCTATTGCAGTTTGAGGGGCTGACCAGTTGACCTTAGGGAAGCCATCAAGGTGTTCTGCTCTGAGGAAGACCGAGTCTCCCTCTCTTAGAAGTTGTTGATTGCTTTAGCTCTTCATCTAAGGCCTTAAGTCCAATTAGACAGGTACCGAGTGGCACAGGAAGGGAAGGGCTCAGTTCTATTTAAGAGGTGGGCCACTGAGAGTTTGATCACGATAAAATAATTGTTTTAAGGGTCTCTTGGACTCCCCTGACCAACAACTAGAGAGGGTTTCCCAAGTAAGATACTGGCACTATATATATATATATATATATATATATATATATATATATATATATATATATATATATGCATGCGTGTGTGTGTATGTGTGTACATATACATATGTATGTAAGTAAATAAAAATGACTCTTTTTTCCTTCATTATTAATTTTTTTATCCATCTGACCTCTCTGTCTGAATTACCCTCCCTTTGCTCTTCTCAGTTAAAGACTCCTCAATTTCTGGCTTCTTCCTTCACTGCACTTACATCCTGCTATTGCAAACTCTAGAGCTCCACCACGGTCCCCTTTTCCTTTTCTTGTCTCTGTTGTTACTCTATCTTATATATGCAGGTCTATAGATCCTGAGCTAAGAAGCACAAATAAGAGAAAGCACATGTGACATTTGTCTTTCTGGGCCTGGATTACATCACTTGGCATAATGTGTTCTAGTTCCCTCCATTTACCTGCAAACTTCATGATTTCAATTTTCTTTATAGCTGAGTAAAATTCCCAGTAGCACATTTTCATTAACCATATGTTGAAGGACATTTGAGTTGTTTTAATTGCATTGCTTTCGTTAATAAAACAGCAATTAACATGGCTGAACGAGTGACTGGATTAGGATGCTTAGTCCTTTGGATATATGGCAACGAGTGGTAAAGCTGGATCATAGGGTATACTTATTTTTAGCTTTGTGAGATTTTTTTTCCAAACTGATTTCCATAGTAGCTGGAATTTAGTTGTTTGCTTTATACATATTTATTTTTAATTTTAATGTTTTTATTTTTTAAGACTTGTGCTAGTGTGTGTATGTGTGTGTGTGTGTTCATGTACCATCAGAAAACAGAAACAATCATCTGATCTCCTGAAGCTAGAGTTGCAAATGATTCTGAGCCACAGACCTGGGTGCTCAGAGCCAAATTCTCTGAAATAGCAGCAAACATCTTTAACCTCAGTGATATACCTACAAGCCCTGGTTGTGGCATTTTTATACAAAATTTTTGTTTGTTTTAGTTTCTTTCTTTTTTTTTAATTTTTACTATTTTGTTTATTGTTAATTTTCTTGCCTTAACTTTTAAAATATTGCAGAATGATACTATCATTTTTTGTTTGGATTTATTATTATTATATTTATTATTGTATTTATTAGTATTATACACTTTATATTCCATTCACTTTTTTTTGTATGTTAGCATTTTTTGTTTCTTTTTATTAGATGTTTTCTTTATTTACAATATTTCCTTTCCCAGGTTCCCCTCCAAAAGAAAAAAGAAAAAGAAAATAAAATAAGACAAAAAATTAAAAATCAAAACAAAACTAAGACAATCCTCTGTTCCCTTTCCCCTTCCCCTGCTCACCATCCCACGCTTTCCCAATTCCTGGCCCTGGTATTCCCCTACACTGGGACATAGAATCTTCACAGGGCCAAGGTCCTCTCCTCCCATTGATGAAGGAGTGTTCCTCTTTGTTCAAAACCTTGATAGCATCTAATTTCACCTGAGTTTTTGATCATAGCCATTCTGACTGGTATGAGGTGGAATCTCAGGGTTGTTTTGATTTGTATTTTGCTGATGACTAAGGATGTTGAACATTTCTTTAGGTGCTTCTCAACCACTGGGTATTCCTTAGTTGAGAATTCTTTGTTTAGCTCTCTATCCCATTTTTAATAGGCTTATTTGATTTTCTGGAGTCTAACTTCTTGAGTTCTTTGTATATATTGGATATTAGCCCTCTATCAGATATAAGATTGTTAAAGATCTTTTCCTAATATGATGGTTGCCATTTTGTCCTATTGATAGTGTCTTTGCCTTACAGAAGCTTTGCAATTTTATGAGGTCCCATTTGTCAATTGTTGATCTTAGAGTATAAGCTATTGGTGTTCTGTTCAGGAAATTTTCCCATGTGCCCATGTGCTCAAGGCTCTTCTGCACTTGCTTTTCTATTAGTTTCAGTGTATCTGGTTTTATGTGGAGGTCCTTTATCCACTTGGGCCTGAGCTTTGTACAAGGAGATAGGAATGGATTGATTTTGCATTCTTCTACATGGTAACTGCTAGCTGAGCCAGCACCATTTGTTGAAAATTCTGTCTATTTTTTACTGGGTGATTTTAGTACCTTTGTCAAAGATCTAGTGACCATAGGTGTGTGGGTTTATTTCTGGGTCTTCAATTCTATATCATTGATCTACCTACCTGTCACTGTACCAATAACATGCAGTTTTTATCACAATTGCTCTATAATACAGCTTGAGGTCAGGGATGGTGATTCCACCAGAAGTTCTTTTACTGTTGTGAATAGATAGTTTTCACTATCCAAGGTTTTTTTGTTATTCCAGATGAATTTGCAATTTGCTCTTTCTAACTCTGAAGAATTGAGTTGGAATTTTGATGGGGATTGCATTGAATCTGTAGATTGCTTTCAGTAAGATGGCCATTTTTACTATATTATCCTGCCAATCCATAAGCATGGGAGATCTTTCTATCTGAGATCTTCTTTTATTTTTTTTAACTTTTATTGCATTATGATGAGAAGTTACATGATTTCAATTTATCTGAATTTGTTAACATTTAAAAACATATTTCAATTAAATATAATTGAATCACATTCTTGTTTCCCTTTTGTACCACTGCTCCTCCCAGAGACCCCTCCTTCAATACCTACAATATCTTTTTTTGTCATATTCCTTAAAATTTATAAAATATTATAACAATAAAAATAAGTATTATAAAGGTTGTTTGATATAAAACAACAATCAATTTAACATTCTTATGTAGGTGCTTGTCTACGGCAATAGTGAAAATACATTTCTCTCAATATAAATTTTAAATAACTCCAAACATATTAACTGTATACTT
>NW_022196897.1:41350384-41364870 GCF_008632895.1 Mastomys coucha
GAATCTTGCGTTTCCAGTGTAATGGTATGTCCAGGACTTGCTATGGTGGGAGAATTGGGTTCTGATGACGGCAAGTGACCTTGGTTTGTGTTGCTTATTTTCTTATGCTTTCTCCTCACCATCTGGTTAACTCTAGTGCTACCTGCCCTTGTTAAATCTGACTGGAGCCTGTCCTTGCTGTGATCCTGGTTGTGTCAGAACTCCTCAGAATGAAGCTGACTCTGTGATCCTGTGATTCTGGGATCCTGGGATCCTGGGCTTGTTAGATCACCTGGGAGTGTGGCTTTCTCTGTGAGTTGTGGGGCTGGCTGTAGAGCTTGTGCCCAAGGTCTGCTCAGAACACTAAGCCAGACAGACCGGAAGGAACCGGAGTCACTGGGCTGGTACAGTTCCTGTGTGCCTGGTCCCGCTGGACCCAGTTACTCCCAGTGTTGGGACAGATGTTGGTTCCTGCTCACCTCTGATCCTGGGTGTGTCAGAGCACTCCATTCACTTTCTAATGTACTCCTGTTCCTTGTCTCCTTCCCTACTCTTGCCCCAGCATTCCAACCTCTGCTTTCATGCCACTGGTATTCTGTGGAAGTTAATCTTGTTAATTTGTTTGGCTCTTAACAAAGTAAAAGATGAGCCTGTAGAGGAACTAAGAAGGTATCAGATTAGCTAAAGAAAAGCTCCTTCCCTAGAGTGCTTAACTTCTTACAGCATGGGGTGTGGGGGGAGGAAGGAAGTGTTGCCTCCATATAAAGAGATCCAAAGAGAAAATGGGCGAGTTCTCCTATCCCTGCTGCTGATGATCTTTTTTTTTTTTAAATTAAGATTTACTTACTTATTGCATGTATATGAGTACACTGTAGCTGTCTTCAGACACACCAGAAGAGGACATTGGATCCCATTACCAATGGTTGTGAGCCACCATGCGGTTGCTGGGAATTGAACTCAGGACCTCTGGAAGAGCAGCCGTTGCTCTTAACTGCTGAACCATCTCTCCAGCCCTGCTGCTGCTGTTCTTCATCAGTCTCCCACTACAGCTTTTCAAGATTGGATCATGGACTGAAAAGCATAGACTCTCCAGAGATCTTCTAGACCTTTAGCACTGTGCTGAGACTGTGAGGGCACCAGTCTTCATGGACAGAGCAGCTACCTGATTCTCAGCCTCTCTATAAGAGGAATACCTCAAGCTCCTGCCTATTATAAATATGGCTGATGTGAACACAGTGGAGCACATGTTGTTGTGGTTTGGTGGAGCATCTTCTGAGTATATGCCCAAGAGTGGTATAGCTGGCTCTTCAGGTATGTCTATTCCAATTTTCTGAGGAAATGCCAGACTGATTTCCAGAACGGTTGTACCAGTTTGCAATCCCACTAGCAATGGAGGAACATCCTTGCTAGCATGTATTGTCACTTGAGTTATTTTACTTTAGCTATTCTGATTGGTTTAAGGTGGAATCTCAGGGTCTTTTTGATTTGCATTTCCCTGATGACTAAAGATGTTGAACATTTCTTCAATTGTTTCTCCTCCATTTGAGATTACTCTTTTGAGAATTCTCTGTTTAGTTCTGTACCCCATTTTTTAATTGGGTTATTTGGTATTTTGGAGGTTAACTTCTTAAGTTCTTTATGTATTTTGGATATTAGCCTTCCATGGGATGTAGGGTTAATGAAGATCTTTTCCCAATCTGTAGGTTGCCATTTTGTCCTATTGATACAGCCTTATTCCTAATAGCCAGTAACTAGAAACAACCTAGATGTCCCTCAACTGAAGAATGAATACAGAAAACGTGGTTCATTTAAAGAATGGAGTACTATTTGGGTATTAAAAATGAAGACATCATGAATTTTGCAGGTAAATAGATGGAACTAGAAAATATCATCATGAGTAAGGTAACCCAGACCCAAAAGGATATGCTTATGTACTCTCTGATCAGTGGGTATTAGTCTAAAAGTACAGAATGTCCATGATACAACCCACAGAGCATAAGAAGTTAAACAAGAAGGAAATCCCACTCAGGAGGGGGAACAAAATAATCATGGGATGCAGAGGGAGGCAGGGCCCTCGTGGGAGACTGAAGGGTGAGAGGAAAAGGGGGAGCAGGATCAGGAATGGGTAGAAACAGGAGAGAAGCTCAGAGAGCCAGGAGAATGAATGGAAATATCTGAGGTTGAGGGTTGGGGGAGACCCTCTAGAAAGTCCCAAAGACCTGGACGTGAGAGACTCCCAGGACTCAATGGGGGTGACCTTAGCTGAAATGCTCAATGGTGGAGAGACGGAATCTGAAGAAAGGTAAGCATAGTAAGATATTTTGAGAGATCACTTACATAATTTTTTATAGCATCTTCTTAAATTACTCTATTATATTCTTGTTTACTACAACTGCTGCTACTACTACTACTACTACTACTACTACTACTACTACTACTACTACTGTTAATTACTGTGTCAAATTTATGCAACAAGTTTTGTCGTGGCTGTATGTATACATAAAGAACCAGTACGTACAGAGTTTGGTACCGTCTGTGGCGTTAGGCTTTCTCTAGTGGAAAATGAAGACTGCTGGCTGTGCTTAGCAGTGACTCAGATGTGTGGGTGCCCTATATGACCATGTTTCTCACAAAGTTTATCTCTGCAGCTGCATAGATATGACCTCTAGCTTGTCAGTTGTGTTTTAGTTATTCCTAGGCTAGCATTAGTTCCTTCAGAGCGTTTGGCTCCCTTATGATTTGATACTCCAAGTTCAGACCAGAAATTCTCCTGTGATATCATTTTTCTCTCATAGTCCAGGAGACATTGCTGGTTTTTTAATTTGTTCAGCTTTTTTCTCTTGTTAGGACAAAGTATAAGTTTCCAAGTACTTTGCATGTGATGTCAGAATAACTATATCAGCTTTCAAACTGAATAAAACATATTTGCTTCTTTTTTTTTCTGCTTTACACTATGATAACCCTCATCACTTCAATTTGCCCTTCATTCATCCAACTGATATAGAATATAGCAGATGGATGTGATCTTTGCATTGTAAAGGAAATGCTGATTTCTATAAGCATATTGCTGGGAAGACAGGCATGCAGATTTAAATAATCAGAATAGTTTGATAAATATCTTTAGCCCAAAGATATTATATATGATTATAACATCATGAAAATAGGATAACCATAAGTATAGTTAAAATTAGAAAATTAATCTCATTATTATGTGGATCTTTAGATTCCCATATGTTGACTTTTTATTTAGGTTATGATTCTTAAAGAATACAGGAAGTAAAAAGAGACCATGGGGAGAGGGAATAAATGTTTTAAGGGAGGGAGATCAACAATCTCACTTAACTATGAACCATGTGATTTACAGTACTGACTAGCATGCAAGATATGCTGCTGTACCTATACTACAAAGATGCAATAATGGAATGGATGCTATTGTTTATGGGAGTAACCAACCACTTTCTGATTGGAATAAAGATCCACCCTAGAGGATGAAACTCATGTCTGGTACTGTAAATCTGGCAAAGAAGTCAGGCCCCAGAGGGGAATTTAATACAATTATTCTGCCAGGTGGACATAATATCCAATAGACACCTAAATTCATAATTCTATACCCAGAGAGTATTACACCTTTCAGACTTCATTAGAAAAGTTTCTTTGTGCAGTGGATGGTGGTTAACGAAGAAACGTGTGACCTATCCAAATGCAGAAAATGTCAGTGGGGTGCTTATCCACATAAGGGACATCTAGATCATTCCTTCACTGAATACTCAGGGATTACCAAAGAGGGTAGGAAGGGGAAACTGTAAGAGCCAGAAGTCAGGCAGGACTGCAGGGAAACAGTATATCCTGGACATCAAAAGATTGCTGCACTTAGGAACTCAAAACAGTTGTGGTTGCTGGCCCAAGACCTATACTAAACCAAGCTACTCAACATTCTTGTGTGGAGTGAGGGGGAGCTGCCACCCCTAACTAAGGAGTTACTAAGATTTGGCGACTTTTGATAGGAGAGACAGTTTTCTTTTCTTCTTTGTTTTGAGATTAAAATATAATTACAGCATTATCTATTCCTTTCCCTTCACCAAACTTTTCCATATACATTCTCTGTGTTCTCTGTTCTCATTCAAATTCATGACCTCATGTTTAATATTTATGTTAAATAATGTATAAATGAATATAGGCAGTGATGTCACTTGTGTAGTTGAAAACTAACTATATCTCTCTAGAAATTGCCGCATGCGGTTTCACTGTATATGAATTTTAAGAAATCTATCCAACACACAAGTGAGATTTAGGTTGTCATGTAGGGAACAGTGAGAGGAATTCATGCATGAATGTACAAAAGCATGCATTGTTCATTATGTACAGAGAGCAGTAGGCAGTTCACTGGGAGTGACATGGGAGAGAGATGTTAGATTACACAGGTCACCAGTACATTCAGACGCAAACTCTTAGGGTCTCGGATGCCTTGAAGACTAATTGAAAAATTTTCATACAGGTCATACTTGGGTTTGCCAAAGAACACTATGGCAAAGGAAAGTCCTATTTGAGGCTAGTCCAACCATGGGGCAAGAGACCAAGGCATGTTTTGCCTATCAGGATGGATAGGAAAGACAGGATTTGAGGGTTGCTCTTAGGATGAATCTTTGGTAAGTGGGTGAATGTGAGAGAAGTGTGAAGGACCAGCACATCCTATCAGTTGGGGATGGCTGGTAAATGCTGGTGTTACCTGCTGAGTTGAAGGAACAGCTACATCAAGGGAAAAGAAGAGAGCAGGGAAGTCATGCGATTAAGAACTAGTTTTATTCAAAACTATTGAGATCAATAGAATTATGGAGACCTCAGTATAGAATTGGGCTACCCTGTAAACCCAGCATGAGCAAGCAGGAGGTCATAGCAGAAAGCAGAGCTGAGATCAGCAGACAAAGGCTACAAGGAGGAAGTATGAAGGATATGTGAAGTGCTCTGGATAAATTGACAAATAAACAATCCATGTGCTGAGGAAATGGAAAGTTGGTAAAAATTCATGAGCAGGGCAACAGTGCTTTCATCATGGAAGTATGAGGATTTGACTTCGGCTATCCAACAGCCATGTAGTGAAAGCCAAACAACGCAGAATGTACCTGGAATCCTAGTACTATCCAGTCAGTACGGACAAAAGGAACTTTAGATTTTGTGAAGAGACCTTGTCTCAAAACTAAAGCAAAACATAATCCAGGCTAGAGAAACAAACCCAAAAGAGACTTCTAACTTCCACAGACCCATGAATAGGTGAGAGAAACCCCCACAGAAAATTAAATAAACTAATTAAAAACACTGACATATCCTAAATTTAATTACAAGGATTAGAGGAGAGAGTGGGAAGATATAAGAGAAAGTTAATCAGTTAATACCTTTGTGCCAAATTAAAAGTAGAGTTTCTTACATTGCTGAATCATTATTGAAACATTTTCAGACTGTTTACCCCAGCGAATCCAAAGCAATAGGTACTGCATATAGATTGACCTCCTGTCTCAAACTTGGCCTGCTTCTCCTTACTTCAATATTTCCTAAATCAGTGTAGACTCAATGTAAATATTTTGTACTTTCTCTCTCAAATTTTTTCCTCTTATAAACATGCATGATGATTTGCATGAAATCTGTCTCTTGTAAGCTCAGGTATTTGAAAACTTGGTCCTCATTGATGTTTTGTTTGGGGAATTAGTAAAGCTTTACTGAGAAAGTGCACCACTTAGAACAGGCCTTGAGGGTTTGGAGCTTTATTACACTTCAAGTCTTCACTTCTTGCTTGTGGGTGCAAATGTGACCTCTCAGCTTCCTGCTCTAGCTAATGGCTACTGTGCTTCTCCTCACCCCTCAAATCAAGCTCTTCTTTCCATAAGTTGCCTTGGTCGTGGTATTTGATCATAGCAACAAAAAGTAGCTACCACATTAAGCTTTCATTGTGAGGTCCAGCAGGCATGTTTCCAACTGCTACCTCACTTCCCTACAGGTGGTCGAAAACTCATCCATGAATAAGATACCTCAGTGGTTAGCTCCAGTAACGGCTCAGAGAACCCTCGGCATTCACAGTTTAGGCCTAAAATGGATTAAAGGATTTTTGTTGACAGTTGGCCATGTGATAATATATCACTTGGGAGATGCTAAAGTTGAGAAATCCAGTTAGATGTCTATTGCGTGTAATTTTTGTTTTGTTTTGTTTTGTTTTTGCTTTGTTTTTCGAGACAGGATTTCTCTGTGTAGTCCTGGATGTCCTGGAACTCACTCTGTAGACCAGGCTGGCCTCGAACTCAGAAATCTGCCTGCCTCTGCCTCCCAAATGCTGGGATTAAAGGCGTGCGCCACCATGTAATCCGGCTGCATGTAATTTTAAAATGCATACTACCATCTTTTCCCAGGAGTGCTCCCAGTTTCCTTTTGTCATGGCACAATTGCTGGGCGCAGAATCTCTTTCCTGGAAATGTGTGCCCTTACCAAACCACCATCTCTGTCTCTACTTCTGCCCAAACTCAATGGCTTGTTCCAATCAGCCCTTTCCAAACATCTCTGGCAACTAGCCTGCTGCAGGGCCACAGGCCCTCACTGCCACCTTCTTCTCATTCCAAAGCATGGCAGAAAAGCTCCCTTTCTTTCCCTGCTTCTCTGTTTTCCTCCTTTGACCTGGAAGTCTCAACTGTACCTTCTGTGTAGCAATTGGCTCCAGGCCTTCTTTATTAATAAAATCAAGAACCAATTAGGGAACCAGGCCTTAGTATTAGCACTTCCCCTTGCAGACATCAAGGTAGGGAGTGTGGAAATTCCAGCTAGCCAAATTTAGTGGGCATTATTACTAAAGTTTAATTTGGCAGGAAATTGTACATATAGATCCAAGACAAAGTTCAGTGGTCTGACTAAAACTTGGTGAAGCAAAGATTTTTTTTCAGGAGAAACAGATTTAGTAAGAATTACCCTATAGTAGTGGAAACACACACACACACACACACACACACACACACACACACACACACCAGATAAACTCACATAATATGTATTTTATAAAGTATTAAATATATATTTAGCAAAATGCACATCTATAGCATTTGAGTTTGACCAATTTAATATAGATTTATGCTGATTTATATACCTATATGATTCTGTGTATAATGCACATTCTAAATAAACATTAAAGAGCTGAGCTCTTTTAAAAAATCTTTAATACCTGTAATTTTCTTTTCACAGATAATTGATTACCTTGCAAATCACAGTTTGAAAGCAGCTATTATAAAATCTGTCTATAGATGAGATTGCTCAAGAGTATTGAATAAAGAGTGGGCAGTGGCTACTATTACAAAAGCATTTGTGTTGAGCAGAGAAATAGAGACTGAGATAGGGTGTCTATGGAGTTTAAGAACAACCATTCAGATGATGCAGAACAAAAATTCTTTTGTTTATGGCACCAAACCACACTTTATTTTTTAGTACATTATTCACAACAGACACATCCAAGAGAACCAGAAAATCAGTTTAAAGTATTACATTGTCCTTGCTTAAAAGTGTCAAAATACACATTAAAATTATATTGCAGGCCAATGAGTTCTTTAGTAAGGATTGCACACATTGTCTGCATCCTTAAATGAATGTATGTTTATGTTAAGGAGGTAGAACATTAAAGAGTTTCTCAGAATAAGTTGTGACTTAACTGAGTCTCCTCTCCCCAAGACACCTTGGTTGAGTAGGAGACAAAATTAGCAAAATATTGTAAGAAACCATCTTCCTACCATAGTCATTATGGAGAACACACGGAGTACAGCTCATTTATATTCTTGAGGGGTATTACATTCTTGCAAATTGTTACAGATAACACTACTCACATTTAAATGAGAACTTTTAAATACCTTTCTCTATTTATAGCAGGAAAGGGAAGAATTTTCCCTGAGTTCTGTTCCCTGGAGGCTTTCATTAGGGGAAGTGTAATGAAGCTGGCAAGCAGGTGCTTCTTATGTGCATTTTATAAAGGGATACAAGCTCTTACCTCGTCTTAGGCTTCCAACAGGGAACAGACATCATCTACTGAGCTAAAAGCTCACAGCAGGGTCCTTCAGTATGTGCTGTGTAAATATTCAGAGTTTTATCTTTTTCTGCTAGATGATGGATCATGAGCACAATGTACTGGGAAAGATGGAAAAAATAAATACAGAAATGTTTGAATTATGGATCATAAATCTAAAGAAGTTTTGGCACAGTGAGATTTAAGTAAAAATTGAAAAGGCAAACACTAAATACAGATCTGATGCTTGACCTATCACAACTCTTCTGATTACTATTAAAAACTTCTCTAAAATTCTCACTATTCAGGGAAATATAACTCTGTTTGGTAGTAATCTGTTCTGTTACTTTTTAATCTTGTCCCCTTACCAGTCATAAGTCTGTAATAAATTATATTTACAACCATTCTTAACATATTGGTTATCTTGTAATATGGCAGGAGTGGAGGCATTAAAGAGAACTTGTGTCATTCCTTTTGGTTGTCAGACAATTGAAACAATAGTCCCAAGCTGGAGTTTACTAGGAATATCTGTCATGCTGGAAAAAAAGGAAAATCTTAAGGCAGGTACAAACCAGAGAAAAGATTTCAGAGTTATTTCAATTTGTAAGCCTATCTTGTAGGAGATATTGAGGCCAAGAAAATGATGGGGAAATGTGGGCAGGGCCACAGTCTAATCAGGATTGCTTAATTATACAAAATTCATGTTCATGCTGTAAAACTAAACCTATGTTAAGACCCTGAAGATGGACGTATGTGGGGCTTGACCCTGGACAGCTTTTATTACTCCTTCCAATGTGGTTGCATTTACCTGTTTTTCTTTATTCCTTTTTTCCCCTCATTTTTGCTTTTTTGGTTCATTTGCTTCTGTGAACTTTTTGGAAAATTTTGTAGATTGATGGACCTAACTAAAGACCAGTGGCTAACCCTATAAGTTTTCAGGGCTGCCAGGTTCCTCTCTTTAACCTAACTCTCTGGTGGCAATAAAGCAAACATTCCATGTAATCTTTGTTGCTTTAACTTGTAAAATCCTGGGTGCATGGGATATCTTTTGGGTATATGCTCAAGAGTGGTATATGCAAGGTTGTCAGGTATATCTATATTCAGTTTTCTCAGGAACTGCCAGATTGATTTCCAGAGTGGTTGTACAAGTTTGCAATCCTACTAGCAATGAAGGAGTGTTCCTCTTTCTCCACATCCTTGTCAACATGTGCTGTCATCTGAGTTTTTGATCTTAGCCATTCTGATTGATGTAAGATGGAATGTCAGGGTCATTTTTTTTAAGATTTCCTTTTTTAAAAAAAATTAGATATTTTCTTTATTTACATTTGAAATTGTATCCTCTTTACCCATTTCCCCTCCAAAACTCCCTTATTGCATCCTCTCTTCCCCTACTCACTAACAGATCCACTCCTGCTCCCCTCTCCTGGGATTCTCCTACACTGGGGCATACAGCCTTCACAAGACTAAGGCCCTCTCCTCTCATTGATGTTCCACAAGGCCATCCTCTGCTACACATGCAGCTGGAGCCATTAGTCCTTCCTTATGTACTCTTTGGTTGGTAGTTTAGTCATTGGGAGATCTGCAGGTACTGGTTAGTTCATTGTTGTTCCTTCTATGGAGCTGCAAACCCCTTCAGCTCCTTGGTTCCTTTCTCTAGCTCCTTCATTGGGGATCCTGTGCTCAGTCCAATTGATGACTGTGAGCATCTACCTCTGTATTTATCAGGCACTGGCAAAGCCTCTCAGGAGACACCTATATCAGGCTCTTGTCAGCAAGCACTTGTTGGCATCTACAATAGCGCCTGGGTTTGGTAATTGTGTATGGGATGAATCCCCAAGTGGGGCAGTCACTGGATGGCCTTTCCTTCAGTTTCTGTTCCAAACTTTGTCTCTGTACCTCCTCCCATGGGTATTTTGATCCCTTGTCTAAGAAGGACTGAAGTATTCATACTGTGGTCTTCCTTCTTCTTGAGCTTCATGTGGTCTGTGAATTGTATCTTGGGTATTCCAAACTACTGGGCTAATATCCATTTATCAGTGAGCACATATCATGTGTGTTCTTTTGTGACTGGATTACCTCACTTTGGATGATATTTTCTAGTTCCATCCATTTGCCTAAGAACCTCATAAATTAATCATTTTTCATAGCCTTGTAGCTGTGTAGAACCCATTGTATAAATGTACCACACTTTCTGTATCCATTCCTCTGCTGAAGGACATCTGGGTTCTTTCCAGCTTCTGGCTATTATAAGGCTGCTATAAACACAGTGGATCATGTGTCCTTATTACATGTTGAAGCATCTTCTGGGTATATGCCCAGGAGTGATATAGCTGGGTCCTTAGGTAGTACTATGTCCAGTTTTCTGAGATACAGTCAAACTGATTTCCAGAATGGTTGTACCAGCTTGCAATCCCACCAGCAATGAAGGAGTGTTCAACTTTCTCCACATCCTTGCCAGCATCTTCTGTCATCTGAGTTTTTGATCTTAGCCATTCTGCCTGGTGTGAGGTGGAATCTCAGGATTGTTTTGATTTGCATTTCCTTGATGACTAAGGATGTTGAACATTTCTTTTGGTGCTTATCAGCCATTCAGTATTCCTCAGCTGAGAATTCTTTGTTTGGTTCTGTACCCCATTTTTATTAAGGTTATTTGGTTCTCTGGAGTGAGTCTGACTTCTTGAGTTCTCTGTATATACTGGATATCAGCCATCTATAGGATGTAGGGTTGGTAAAGAACTTTTCCCAATCTGTTGGTTCCCATTTTGTCCTATTGACAGTGTCCTTAGCTTTATGAGAAGCTTTGAAATTTTATGAGGTTCCAGTAGTCAATTCTTGATCTTAGAACATAAACTATTGGTGTTCTGTTCAGGAAATTTTCCCTGTGCCCATGTGCTCAAGGCTCTTTCCCACTTTCTTTCCTATTAGTTTCAGTGTATCTGGTTTGATGTGGAGGTCCTTGATCCACTTGGAGTTGAGCTTCATACAAGGAGAAAAGAATGGATCCATTTGCATTCTTCTACAGTGCCATTTTTTGGGGCAGTGGTCTGTTCAGGCAACCTGGGCTCAGTCGAGTATAAGTGTGGAACCCTGGTGACCCAGTGGGCAATAATTTCTCCCTGCAAGGGATGGAAGGATTTCGGCCACACCTCCTGGGACCCTGGCTCCTGTTTCAGTCCCAACATCATCCCCCCTCACCCACAGCCCCCTGCAGGAGATGTGTGTTCAGTCACTTAGACAGTGCCCCAAGCTTTCAGCATTCTAGCTGGACCCTGCCCCCAGTCTTCTGACTAGAGCCAGGAATGCCCCACCCCATAGACAGTGCCACCTCACAGTATAAGAAGTGGTTTGCCTCCTCCTCTCTCTCTTGCCCTCTTACTTTCTCTCTTGCTTCCTTCCTTGCTCTCTTCCTTTCTTGCTTTCTTCCTCTCTTGCCCTCTCTCTCTCTTTCCTCCTCTTCTCATCTCCCTCCTCTCTTTTCTTTCTTTCCTCATGGTCATGGCTGGCTTCTCTTTTCTTTTTTATAATAAAATATCTCATGATTATGCATTGCCTCCTTTTAACTAACGTGTCATGCAGCCCCAGCAGCAGCAGCAGCAGCGAGACACTGGGCCCACACTATTTGTTGAATATGCTCTCTTTTTCCACTGGATGGTTTTAGCTCCTTTGTCAAAGATCAAGTGGCCATAGGGGTGTGGGTTCATTTCTTAGTCTTCAGTTCTATTCACTGTACCAATATCATGCAGTTTTTATCACAATTGCTCTGTAGTACAGCTTGAGGTCTGGGATGGTGATTCCCCCAGAGATTCTTTTATTACTGAGAATAGTTTTCACTATTCTGTTTTTTGTTTTTTGGTTTTTTTGGGGGGGGTCTATTTTTCCTATATTAATCTTGCCAATCCATGAGCATGGGAGATCTTTCCATCTTCTGAAATCTTCTTTGATTTCTTTCTTCAGAGACTTGAAGTTCTTGTTACACAGATCTTTCATTTGCTTAGTTAGTGCCACACCAAGGTATTTTATATTATTTGTGACTATTGTGAAGGGTGTTGTTTCCATAATTTCTTTCTTAGTCTGTTTATCCTTTGTGTAGAGGAAGGCCACTGATTTGTTTGAGTTAATTCTATATCCAGCTTTGCTTAGGTTATTTATCTAGATTAGGAGTTCTTTAGTGGAACTTTTGAGGTCACCTAAGTATACTATCATATCATCTGCAAATAGTGATATATTGATTTATTCCTTTTCAATTTGTATTCCTTTTATCTCCTTTTGTTGTCTAATTGCTCTGGTTAGGACCTCGAGTACTATATTGAATTGGTAGGGAGAGAGCGGGATGCCTTGTCTAGTCCCTGATTTTACTGGGATTGCTTCAAGTTTCTCTCTATTTAGTTTGATGTTGGCTACTGGTTTGCTGTATATTGCTTTTACTATGTTTAGGTATGGGCCTTGAGTTCCAACTGATCTTTCTAAGACTTTTATCATGAAGGGGAGTTGGAGTTTGTCAAATGCTTTCTCAGCATCTAATGAGATGATCATTTAGTTTTTCTCTTTGACTTTGATTATATAGTGAATTATGTTGATTGATTTCCATATATTGAACCATCCCTGCATCCATGGGATGAAGCCTACTTGTTCATGATGGATGAACATTTTGATGTGTTCTTGGATTCAGTTTGTAAGCATCTTACTGAGTGTTTTTTGCATTGATATTCATAAGGGAAATTTGTCTGAAGTTCTCTTTCTTTATTGGGTCTTTGTGTGGTTTAGGTATCAGAGTAATTGCGGCTTCATTGAATGAATTACATAGAGTATTTTCTGTAGAATAGTTTGAGGAATATTGCTATTAGGCCTTCTTTGAAGGTCTGATAAATAATATTTTATGAAATAGTTTGAGGAGTATTGGTATTAGGCCTTCTTTGAAGCTCTGATAAAACTCTGCACTAAACCCATCTGGTCCTGGGCTTTTTATAGTTTGGAGACTATTAATGAATGTTTCTATTTCATTAGGGGACAAGGGACTGTTTAGATCATTGATATGATCTTGATTTAACTTTGATACCTGGTCTCTGTCTAGAAAATTGTCCATTTCATCCAGGTTTTCCAGTTTTGTTGAGTATAGGCTTTTGTAGTAGGACATGATGATTTTTTTGGATTTCCTCAGTTTCAATTGTTATGTCTCCCTTTTCATTTCTAATTTTGTTGATTTGGATACTGTCTCTGTGCTTCCTGGTTAGTTTGGCTAAGGTTTTATCTATTTTGTTTATTTTCTCAAAGAACCAGTTCTTGGTTTGGTTGATTCTTTGTATAGTTCTTTTTGTTTCTACTTGGTTGATTTCAGCCCTGAGTTTGATTATTTCCTGCCTTCTACTCCTCTTAGGTCTATTTGCTTCTTCTTGCTCTAGAGCTTTTAGTTGTGCTGTCAAGCTGCTAGTATATGCTCTCTCCAGTTTCTCTTTGGGGCCTCTCTGAGCTATGAGTTTTCCTCTTAGCACTGCTTTCATTGTGTCCTATAAGTTTGGGTATGTTGTGGCTTCATTTTCATTAAATTCTAAAAAGTCTTTAATTCCTTTCTTTATTTCTTCCTTGACCAAGTTATCATTGAGTAGAGTGTTGTTCACCTTCCACGTGTATGTGGGCTTTCTATTATTTTTGTTATCTGTGAAGACCAGCCTTAGTCCATGATGATATGATAGAGTGCTTAGGATTATTTCAATCTTCTTGTATCTGTTGAGGCCTGTTTTGTGACCAATTATATTGTCAGTTTTGGAGAAGGTATCATGAGGTGCTAAGAAGAAGGTATATTCTTTTGTTTGAGGATAAAATGTTCTATAGACATCTGTTAAATCCATTTGGTTCATAACTTCTGTTAGTTTCACTGTGTCTCTGTTTAGTTTCTGTTTCCATGATCTGTCCATTGCTGAGAATGGGGTGTCGAAGTCTCCCACTGTTTTTGTGTTGTACAATGTGTACTTTGAGCTTTAGCAAAGTTGCTTTTATGAATGTGGGTGCTCTTGCATTTGGATTATAGATGTTCAGAATTGAGAGTTCATCTTGGTAGATTTTACCTTTGATGAGTTTGAGGTGTCTCCATTTTTTTTTTTTTTTGATCACTTTAGGTTGAAAGTCAATTTTCTTCAATATTAGAATGTCTACTCCAGCTTGTTTCTTGGGACCATTTGCTTGGAAAAATGTGTTCCAGTCTTTAACTCTGAGGTTGTTTCTGTCTTTGTCACAGAGGTGGGTTTCCTATATGCATCAAAATGTTACCTCCTGTTTACATATCCAGTCTGTTAGTTTATGCCTTTTTTGGGGGGAATTGAGTCCATTTATGTTAAGAGGTATTAAGGAAAACTGTTACTTCCTGTTATTTTTGTTGTTAGAGGTAAAATTATGTTTATGTGTCTATCTTCTTTTAGGTTTGGTGAAAGGTTACTTTGTTTCTTTTTCTAGGGTGTAGTTTCCCTCCTTATGTTGTTTTTTTTTTTTT
>NW_022196897.1:41364946-41387315 GCF_008632895.1 Mastomys coucha
TTTTTCATCTATTATCCTTTGAAGGGCTGGATTTGTGGAAAGATATTGTATAAATTTGGTTTTGTCTTGGAATATCTTGGCTTTACCATCTATAGTAATTGAGAGTTTTGCTGGGTATAGTAGCATGGGCTGGCATTTGTGTTCTCTTAGTGGTTGTATGACATCTTCCCAGGATCTTCTAGCTTTCATAGTCTCTGGTGAGAAGTCTGGTATAATTCTGATAGGCCTGCTTTTATATTTTACTTTACCTTTTTCTCTTACTGATTTTATCGTTCTTTCTTTGTTTTGTGCCTTTGGGGTTTTGACTCTTATGTGACAGGAGGAATTTCTTTTCTGGTCCAGTCTATTTGGAATTGTGTAGACCTTTTTATATGTTCATGGGTGTCTCTTTCTTAAGGCTAGGGAAGTTTTCTTCTATAATTTTGTTGAAGATAGTTACTGGCCCTTTAAGTTGGGAATCTTCACTCTTTCTATACCTATTATCCTTAGGTTTGGTCTTCTCATTGTGTCCTGGATTTCCTGGATGTTTTGGGTTAGGATCTTTTTGCATTTTCCATTTTTTTTCCTTTTGTAGGAGTGGAACTATTTTTGGCATTACTGGGGCTAGAACCCGGGACCTCTTGTATTTTAGGCAAGCATTTTCCATTTTCTTTGGCAATGATTTCTATGGTATCTTCTGCACCTGAGATTCTCTCTTCTATCTCTTGTATTCTGTTGGCGATGATTGCATCTATAACTCCTGACCTCTTTCCTAGGTTTTCTATCTACAGAGTTGTCTCCCTTTGTGATATCTTTATTGTTTTTACTTCCATTTTTAGATCCTGGATGGTTTTGTTCAACTCCTTCACTTGTTTCATTGTGTTTTCCTGAAACTCTTTAAGGGATTTTTGTGTTTCCTCCTTAAGGGCTTCTATGTGTTCTCCTGTATTTCTTTAAGGGAGTTATTTATGTCTTTCTTAAAGTCCTCTATCAGCATCATGAGATGTGATTTTTAAATCCACATCTTGCGTTTCCAGTGTGTTGGGGTATCCAGGGCTTGCTTTTCCCCCAGTCACCCTCAGGGTCATTTTGTGATTGGATTTCCCTGATTTCTTTAAGTGCTTCTAGGCCATTCAAGATTCCTCTATTTAGGAAATTTCCTTCTGTGCCAATGAGTTCATGGCTCTTTCCCACTTTCTCTTCTATTAGATTCAGTGTATCTGGTTTTACGCTGAGGTCCTTAGTCCACTTGGACTTGAGATTTGTGCAAAGTGATCAATATGGATCTATTTTTATTTTTCCACATAAAGACTACCAGATAGACCAGCACCATTTATTGAAGAGGCTTTTTTTTTTCATTATATCTCTTTGTCTTCTTTGTTAAAGATCAAGTGTCTACAAGTGTGTGGGCTTATTTCTGGGTCTTTAATTCTATTCCACTAATTGACCTGTCTATCTCTGTACCAATGCCATTTAGATTTTATCATTATCACTCTGTAGTATATCTTGAGGTCAGAGATGGTGACTACCCAAAAAGTTCTTTTATTGTTAAGAATTGTTTTCACTATCTTGGGTTTTATTTATTTATTTTTTTGTCCAGATGAAATTGAGAATTGTTCTTTCCATGTCTGTGAAAGACAATGTTGGAATCTTGATAGGGACTGCATTGAATCTATAGATTGCTTTTGGTGGGATGATTATTTTTACCATGTAAATCTACCAATCCATGAGGGTGGGAGATCTTTTTATCTTCTGAGGTCTTCTTCAACTTATTTTTTCAGGAATTTGAAGTTCTTATTGTACAGATATTTCACTTGCTTCTGAAGAGTTTCACAAAGATATTTTGTACTATTTGTGTCTGTTGTAAAGAATGTTGTTTCTCCCATTTCTTTTTCAGTCTTATTATATGTATAAAGGAATGTGCTCCACGATGGTCATAGTAGCCTTACTTGTAATAGCCAGAAGCAGGAAACTACTTAGATGTCCCACAATGGAAGAATGGATACAAAAAATGTGGTACATTTACACAATGGAATAACTCAGCTATTCAAAACAATGACTTTATGAACTCTGTAGGCAAAAGGATGGAACTAGAAAGTATCATCCTGAGTGAGGTAACTCAGACCCAAAGGGATATACATGGTATGCAATCACTAATAAGCAGATATTAGCCAAAAAGTAAATAATACCTATGATACAACTTACAGAATTTAAGAACTTAAACAAGCAGAAAGTTCCAGTGAGGATGCTTTAGTCCCATATATTAGGAGGAAGAAAATAATTACAGGAGGCAGAGAGGAGGAGTGGTTTGGGTGGGATAAGGAAGGAGGATTAAAGGGGGGTATTCCATGGCACGGAGCCAGGGGTGAGACAGGAGAGAAGCCTAGAGGGCCAGCAGAATGAATGAAAATATGCAGTCTTAGAAAGTGGGAGGTGAGGAGATTGTCTAGAAAGTACCAGTGACCTTGGAGGTGAGAAACTCTCTGGACTCAATGGGAGTAACCTTAATGAAATACCCAACAGTGGGGAGAGGGGATGTGAAGAGTCCACCTCCAGTGGATAGACAGAGCCTCAAGAGGGGTATGTTACCAACCCACAGTGAAAATTTCTAAACCTGTCTAGTAGAACTACAGGGATGTTGGCCGCCTTTTTCTGTCCAGCGGAAATAAGGAGGCAACAATGAGCTCTTCTCCATGCAGTTTAATCAGGAACCTTCATTTTTACTTCTTCTCTAGCTAGCTTCTTTTATATTCTTCTATATCTTCTTCTTACATCTTACTAGTTACATCTTTCTACTTTCTTCTTACTCTTATTTCCTACTTACATCTTACTTCTATTTTATTTCTATCCTTTACATCTTACTTCTATCCTTATTCTTACTTCTATCTCCTACATCTTACTTACTCCTATTCTTACATACATCTTACTTCTATATCTACATACTTACTCCTATCTACTACATCTTACTTACTATCTTTACATCTTACTTACTCCTATTCTTACATACATCTTACTTCTATATCTACATACTTACTCCTATCTATACAACTTACTTCTAATTATCTCCAGCCCCCAGCCCTTGTGGGTTAAATACTTTCCCTGGTCCCAATCATCATCGGCTACGTGGCAAAGCACAATAGGCTGCGGGAAATCATGCCAGCTTGCATCACAAACTAGAGGCACTCAGCTTTTCCAACTAAGGGCTTGTTTATCAATGCTCTCTGCTCTGGCCAGAGACCAGGTGTTCAATATATGTAGGGTGGCAGCTGCGGCTCCCCACACAGGGACAAAAAGGAAGAGACTTAGGAAAAGGTGGTCCAATGACCGGCCCAACTGGGGATGTACCTCATGGGGAGACACTAAGGCCTGACACTATTACTGATGCTATGATGTCCTAACAGACAGGAGCCTAGCACGGCTGTCCTCTGAAAGGCACAACCAGCAGCTCACTGAGGCAGAAGCAGATATTTATACCAAACCATTGGACTAAAATCAGGGTCCCTGTGGTTGAATTAGAAGGATGAAATAAGCAGAATTGGAGGACAACTCCATACAAAGACCAACAGTTTCAACTATTCCATACCCCAGGGAGCTGACCCAAGGCTCCTGATACATATATAGCAGAGGACTGTCTTGTCTGGCCTCTGTGGAAGAAGATATGCCTAATCCTCAAGAGGTATCAGGCCCCAGGGACGAGGTAGGTTTGGTGGTGTGGGAGCATTCTCTCAGAGACAGGGGGGAGGAGGAATGGGATGAATTTATTTAAAAAGAAATACCAAAAAACAAAACAACCCCCCAAAAGAAACAAACAACCAAACAACCAAAATAACACCTCCCCCAAACCCAACCAAACAAAAAACTTGGGTACATGACCATTCAGTGTACTTTTCCCCTCTAATATCCATAATGCAAATCACTTTCACTTTCATCTTACAAGCTCATTTAAACTATCCAAATGAACAAAACTAGGTAAAAATGGTTGTTAAATTTAAATAGGATCCCATAATTCTATTAGGCCAGTGCTAATAGAATTATGGCAGCTTCTAATCTATGTCTACTCTAAGGCTCAACTCCAAGGCAGTAATGCCATTGACTCTGAGGAGTCACTGCAACTTCCCTTCATAAAATGACATACCTAGCTCAGCTCAGCTTCACCTTGAGTGGAGGCAGGACATGCCAACCACCATGGTGGCTTATATGAGGCAGCAGATCATGGGAATCAGGTGTCAGCACACATGAACCCTGGCCTGGCACTCCAGAAGGCATTTAGGTCTGTGCTTCCCTCACAAGACTCTCATTATGTTTGAATATATTCCTTATCTCCTTCCAAATGACTTGCGTTTGCCTTGTATGGGTCTATTTTGCCCAGATTCTGTCACCCTCAAGGAATAAAGGATACAACTTAATCTTAATTTCTTTCTTTTTTTGAAAAATATTTTATTTAAAATAGATTTTTCTTTCATACAATACATTTCAACCAGAGTTTCTCCTCCTTCTACTCCCCACATATCCTCCTTATTTCCCATCTCCAATCTGTTTCCTTTCAGAAATGACAAGGACTTTCTGAAGAGAAAACATCCAAACAGGACAAACCAAAATGTGATAAGATGAGGTAAATGTCCTCATATCAAGGCTGGATGAGACAACCCAATAGGAGGAAAAGAGTACCAATAGCAGCCAAAAGAGTCAGAGACATTCCCAATCCCACTGTTAGGAGTCCCACTAGAAGACAAAGCTAACAGCTATAAAATGTAATTATAAGACCTAGTGCAGACCCTTTCAGGCCCCATACTTGTCATTTTGGTATCTGTGAGCCCATATATGCCCTGCTTCTTTGATTCAGTGGGCCATATTCTTTTGGTATCCTCCATTCCCTCTGAATCCTATCATCTTTTCTCCTTCTCTTCTGCATTGTGCCTCACTCTCCAAGGAGAGGAACCTGATGGAGAACTCCAATTCAGACATGTTCCATAACATGCATGGTTGTGGGTCTCTGCAACTACTCCTATGTGCTGCTAGAGGAAGCCTCTCTGATGATGACTAGTCAAGGTAATAATCTATGAACATAGCAGAATAACATTAGAATTTTCTTTTTGTCAGTTGTGTTTACTTCTACCCTAAGTCTCTGGGATATCCAGTTTCTATACAAGCAATGTTGAGCATGTGCTCCCTCTTTGAGCATGGGTCTCAGGTTAACCAGACACTTGGCCATTCACACAAGTTCTGCACCACCATTGCTCCAGCATATCTTGCAAGCAGGACAAATTATAGGTCAAAGGTTCTATGGCTGGATTGATGTCCAGGTTTTTGTTTCTATAGCCTACAGAGTAGCAAAGAGACTAGAAGATAATGGTGAAGGCTCATTGTAGCACCATCTTGCCCTCTTTAAGTTCAACGAGCTGTATGGATGTTGTCCTTGGCAATGGGGCCCCTTGCTATTTGTTGTGGAGAGCAACCATTTGTTCCAGCATCAGCTTGGGATGTTTGGGGATCTCCATGGGGCACCCATGCAACTCTGGCGCACTACTGGAAGACTTGCCTGACTACAAAGGATGGTCAGTTCAGACTCCATGTCCTCACTATTAAGAGTCCCCCACTGGGGTCACCTTCACAAATTCCAGGAAGTTTTCAATGCAGCAGGTTTTCATCCTAGCCCACAAATACCCCCTACCCAACTTCAGCTTTCTCTGCCTGTACTCAATCCCACCATCTCTTATCCCATACACCTGATTACTCCTGCTCATATTACTACCTGTACCTAGTTCACCCCCATCCCTAATCTACTCCTTTTCACTTTCCCCTGGAGATCCATGTGTCCCCTCTAGAGCAATTCTCTTTACCTAACGTCTCTGAGTCTACAGATTGTAACTTATTATTTACTTAATAGCTAATATACATTTATAAATGAATATATACTATACTTGTTTTTCTGGGTCTGGATTACCTCACTCTGGATGGGTTTTTTTTCTAGTTGCATACATTTGCCACAAATTTTCATAATATTATTGGTTCTGACAGTTTAGAAATACTTCATTGTGTAAATGTACCACACTTTCTTTACCCATTGTTTTGTTAAGAGACATCTAGGTTGTTTCTAGTTCTGGCTATTATGAATAAAGGAGCAATGAACATGGTTGAGCAAATGTCTCTGTGGTAAAATAGAGCATCTTTTGGGTATATACCCAAGAGTACTGCTGTATTAATTTCCTTAGTGATTGTACAAGTTGGTACTACCATATAAAGAGTATATATATTCTTTATATTTTAGAAATTAGTCCTTCATCAGATGCATACTTGATAAAATCTTTACCCATCCTATGGGCTGTCATTTTGTCCTATTGATGGTGTCTTTGCCCTACAGAAGTTTTTCAGTTTCATGAGATGCTATTTGCTTTTTTTAAAATCTTAGTTCCTGTGCTATCTTTATTCTTTGAAGAAAGCTGTCTATTGTGACAAAGCATTCAAGGTTATTCCCCATTTTCTCTTCTATCAGGTTGAGTGTGTCTGGATTTATCTTGAGGTCTTTGATCCACCTGTATTTGAGTTTTGTGCAGGGTGATTAAATATGGATCTATTTATATTCTTCTAAATGCAGAATCTAGTTTACCAGCACCATTACTTGAAGATGGTGTCTTTTTCTCCAGTATGTATTTCCAGTATCTTAAAAAAAAAAAAATCAGGTGTCCATTGGTATGTTGGTTTATGTCCAGGTCTTCAATTCTACTCCATTGTTGAACATGTCTGTTTTTATGCCAATAGCATGCAGTTTTTATGACTACAGCTTTGTAGTACAACTTGATAGCAAGGATACCCATACCTCTGGAAGTTCTTTCATTGTTCAGGGTTGTTTTAGCTATCCTAGATTTTTGGTTTTCCATAAGAAGGTGAGAATTGCTCTTTCAAGGTCTGTAAAAAAAATTGTGTTGGAATTTTGATGGGAATTAAACTGAATCTCTAGATTGCTTTTGGTAAGATAGTCACTTTTAATATGTTAATTCTGCTGATCCATGAGTATAAGAGATCTTACCATCTTGTATCAACTTCAATTTTTTTTTCTTCAAAGA
Source organism: Mastomys coucha (assembly GCF_008632895.1). Lineage (NCBI taxonomy): Eukaryota > Metazoa > Chordata > Mammalia > Rodentia > Muridae > Mastomys > Mastomys coucha. Next base: position 41,371,990 of record NW_022196897.1, read on the forward strand.
AGTTAGGTCTTTCATTTGTTTGGATAGCGTTTATCCAAAATGTTTTATGTTGTTTAAACCTATTGTGAAGGGTGTTGTTTCCCTGATATTTTTATCAGTCCTTTTGTCATTTGTTTATAGGAAGTTTCTCATTATCAACATGTGAGGGTCAGTATGTGATTCTTTTACAAAAGTGCCAATACTAGTTTTTGGGGCATAGATGTTAAGAACTGATTTGTCTTCTTAGTGGCATTTTCATTTGATGAGTATGTAGTGTCTTTCCCCATCTCTTTTGATTAGTTTTAGATTGAAATATATTTTATTAGATATTAAAATATATACACCAGCTTTCTTTTGAGGTTCATTTGATTGGAATATCTTTTTCCAACTCTTTACCCTGAAGTACTCTTAATGTTGTTGTATATTTCTTATATGCAACAGAAGGATGGATCCTATTTTCCCATCCATACTGTTAGTTCATGTCATTTAATTGGGGAATGAAAACCATTGATATTGAAAGATATCAATGACCAACAACTGTTAATTCCTGTTTGTTGTTGTCATTGGTGGTGGTAGTGGTAGTAGTGGTACTTTGTGTTTATGTGTATGTGTGTTTCTCTTCTGTTTTTGCTGTTGTAACAATAGTTATTTATTTTCTGTGTTCTCATGGCTGTAATTAACCTTGGTGGATTGGAGTTTTCTTTCTAGCATCTTATATAGGAATAGATTTACAGAAAGATATTATTTAACTTTGACTTTATCATGAAATATATTATTTTCTCCATCTGTGGTTATTTAAAGTTTTGCTGGGTATAGTAGTCCAGGCTGGCATCTGTGTCTCTTAAGACTCTGCAGTGCATCTGTACAAGCCCTTATGGCTTTTAGAATCTCCACTGAGAAGTCAGTTGTAATTCTAATAGGTATTTCTTTATATGTTGCTTGGTTTTTTTCCTTGCAGCTTTTACTATTCTTTGTTTGTTCTGTGTATTTAGTGTTTTTCTTATTATGTGGTAAGGTCAATTTTTCCCCCAATTTTCTGTTCCAATCTATTTGGTGTTCTATAAGTTTCTTGTATCATTAGAGGCTTCATTTTTTTTTCATATTGTATCAGATTTCCTGGTTGCTTTTTGTCAAGAATTGTTTAAAATTTATTTGCTTCTTTATTTATCTGTTTGTTTGGTTTTAGTTTTCCAAGACAGGGTTATCCATCTACCTCTGCCTCCTGAGGACTGGGATAAAGATGTGGACCTGTCCGACTGTGTCAGGAATTTTCTTTGACAGATGTATTCATTTTCTCTATTATACCTTCAATGCCTGAGATTCTCTCTTTCATCTTTTGAATTCCATTGGCGAAGCTTACATTTCTAAATTTTTCATTTCCAGAGTTCTTTCAATTGGGTTATCTTTATTGCTTTAATTTCCATTTTTAAGACTTGAACAATTTTATTTGTATCTTTCAACTTTTTTTTTTTGCTTTCTTTAAGGATATATTTATTTCCTCTTTAATAAACTATTATCTTCGTGTAGTTGAATAATGTAGTTTTAAGTTCTTTTTTGTGTACTTCAGTTATGTTGGACTATTGAGGGTCTGCTGTGGTAGGATAGCTGGGCTCTAATGGAGACATATTGCCCTAGCTGTTATTGATTATATTCTTATGGTGATGTTTAAGCATCAGGGTTTGGAGTGATTATTAGGTCTAAGTGCTTATTTATGAGTTTATCTTTATTGGGTAGATGTTTTGTTTCTTGGTTTCTGTTTCCTCTCTGGATTTTCAGAAAGTGTGTTGGCTGTGTGTTGTCTGTTTTATTGGGATGATGTGTTCACAGGTAGTATTAGCTGGTGTTAGAGACTGGGATTGGGGATGGGGGGCAGAGTAGGGGTGTGGGTAGGATGTAGTGGGGAGTGTGGTAGGGGGCTGGCCTGTGGGATCTACATGAGGTATGGATTGGGGATGAGAGGCTTCAGCTGGGCTTCTGTTGCAGTGCTAGGGATGAACTTGAGAATGGGCTTTGGAAGAACAGAGTGAATGAAGAAAGTCTACCGGACAGCCTACCTGGAGTTCTGACAGGCATGACCAATGCACAAATCTTAATTTGAATATATGCTGATAAAGCTGATTATTAAAAATAATATTTTCACATCTAATGATGATGAAATTCATGCTAATAATTTTAAACCTCTTGATAATTCTTAGAATAACATTTACTAACAAATATAAAAATACCATGACATATTAGGAGAGTGATGGCAGAAAGAAATTTTTTGGTTTTTGATCAAAGGTTCTAATTTCCATTTTCAGATTAGGTAGCTGATCTCTGCTGAAATGTAAGAAGATTGTCTTTGTAGTATTGGAAGCAAATTTATAAACAGTCATGAGAAGATTAGGGCAGGGAGCTTCAGATGTGTCTTTTATTTGTTTTGTTTTGCTCTTTATTTTTTTTAAGCAGCTGCCACACAGGATGATATTCTCTTCTTCATCTTATTAACTACTTAGCCACTCATCACCCATGATTAAATAAAATGCTACTTCATGTAAGGCTTGTGTGTAGATCAAATTTGATCTAACCACTAGATGTGAAATAGTTTTGTCAATAAATCAGTGATTCTGCTGCCTCAATAGCCATAATGGAATTTTCATCATGTCTAGTATAGGATTTATGTCTTATTATATTCACAAAATACTTAAAGTATTGTGTTTTCCTAAGTAATTTTGAATGATTGTGACCTTTCTTCTTATTGTCTCCATAGCCCTGACAGCTTATATATATTTAAATATAAAAGACAAATTCACTTCTAAAAGATGAGATTAGATAAATAAATTGATTCCCTGTTTTCCTTTGGCCATGGCCCACCTACTCAGGGTTCTATTTATAAAGCTAGCTTGGCATGTAATTTGGTTGCTTAATGGAATGGAGGTGAATAGCAAGTGGCTCCATTGTAAAATAATCACGTAGAAGATGGATGAAGGAGAATGTTTGGTTTCAAGAATTTCTGCACTATTAGTTCCTTGGGTAATACATCTTAACTTCTTTCAATGAATATTGTGCCACCATTATCTTACACATTTTCATTCTTGTAAAGTGCCATTTTTCCAGCCAAGACTGACATACTACATAGACATTTCGTAATAAAACAACTGACAAGATACACTTTTAGTCTCAAATGTGGCACCAGCAAGGTTGTGCTGTGTCAATATACTCTAACTGGGTTGCATTTTAAGGAGTTACTGCTGATCTACAACTTTATGTTACTTTTGTGCTATTGAAGATAAATTAATCTCATTTATAAACCAACCATTAACATTCCTGTTGCAGATGAAATTCAAGAATGAAAGACTGAAGGAGACTTCAGTAATGATAAAATTATACTCCTTTTAGAAATCTATATGTAAGATTTTAGTAATCTCCCTCATGTATATGGGCACAAGTTATATGCATGTGTATTTGTGTGTATATGCCCACATGTGCATTTATAATTTAATACTTTATATATTAATTAGTGAGGGTAGTGATGCCAAACTTCCACAGAGCTCTTTTTTTCTCTGACAAGGTAAATGCGTATATTGTTAATAAGGATTCCAAGGTATGCAGAATCAGCCTTGTTTTGTTTCATAAAATTATTTAGATAGAGTTCTTGTAGAAGCCACTGGCAAGAAAGACTAGGGATGAGGTTTAGTTAATCTAGATTCAAATAAACTGGACTTTGATTCCTTGTTCTAAGAATTCAAAGCCCTGACTTTTATCTTTGGACAAGCAGCTCCCTTGGAACCTTCCCATATTACCACTCCATATTCTCCTTCAAATTGATTGATTCTATTTTTATTTTTTCTTACATATATATTCCCAAATATAACTTGTTATGTCCATATAATGTTGTGTGTATACATGTTTTCAGTGCTGAGTGTTTGTCACCAACCAATTGGTGTGTTCTTCGCTCCACAGCTTTACTCAGTTGCCTGTAGCTCTTTGTGTAGGGCTTTTCCTTCATGGGGTTCAGTTCAGCTAATGTTTCAGTGGTCTGGTTGGTGAGAATTTATGGGTACAGCTTTTGTTGTTACAGGACAGTCTCCTAGAAAAGTCTATGATCCTAAGTAATGACTCTTACTGTCTCTTCACTCCATCTTTGAATTTTATTTTATTTTATTTTATTTTATTTGGTAAAAAAATTCCTGAAATTAAATAATGGTAATGATTTGCACAACCATTATGTTAAAAGCCACTGAATTGTCCACTTTGAAGTGATTAATTTTAGATTCTTGAAATTATAGTTTCATAAAAAGAAGAAAACGATAATGACATCAAAGGCTAAGTTCTTCATAGTAGGAGACTCTAAGACAGTTCCTTTCTTACTTCTTAGTTGCTGTATAATTTGATAGTATTTAAAGGGGACCTGACTTTATTATAGAGGTCAATGGCTGACTTAGAGAAGATATAAGTTCTTCTGATTCTTCTTCTGAAAGGATTCAATGTAGTTTTCCTTTCTTGGACCTGGAATGCTACATGACTTGCTTTTACCAAGATACTCAGGGTATGTGAGAGTTCTACACTAGGGCCTCCTATCTTTACTGTGGCCTCCATCTTTACTGTGACCTCCTATCTTTACTGTGACCTCCTATCTTTACTGTGGCCTCTATCTTTACTGTGGCCTCCTATCTTTACTGTGGCCTCTATCTTTACTGTGGCCTCTATCTTTACTGTGGCCTCTATCTTTACTGTGGCCTCTATCTTTACTGTGGCCTCTATCTTTACTTTCTTAGGTGACTGGTGGTAAGTAAGCAAACTGAAGGAAAGTACATCACTGAGAACAGCTCCAGCCTCCAGGTCATCATAATGTCTTTGCTAGTGGCATGGATAGCAGCTTGAGCTTTGTAGAAATGAGCTGAGTGCAAATTGTCTGTTAAATATATAATTACTTGAAATAATCAAATTTGCAGTTACTATATTTTAGTAAAATAGATATCATTGCTTAGTGGAAATTGTTGATGAGCGCATTACTTTTGTTTTCTTTTCCTTCCTTCCTTCCTTCCTTCTTTCCTTTTCTTCCTTTCTTTCTCTCTCATTCTTTCTTTCTTTCTTTTCTTCCTTTCTTTGTGTCTTTCTTTTCCTTCCTTCTTTCTTTCCTATCTTTCTTTCTTTCTTTCTTTCTTTCTTTCTTTCTTTCTTTCTTTTCTTCCTTTCTTTATGTCTTTCTTTTCCTTCCTTCTTTTCTTTCTTTCTTTCTTTCTTTCTTTCTTTCTTTCTTTCTTTCTTTCTTTCTTTTCTTCCTTTCTTTCTGTCTTTCTTTTTCTTCCTTTTCTCTTTCCTTCCTTTCTTTTTCTTTCCTTCTTTCTTTTTACTTTCTTTTACTTTTTTTCCTGCACTATATTCTTACTTACTTTCCAGCACTATATACTTACTTTTACTTTCTTTTTACTTTATTTTCCAGCACTATATTCTAATGAATTAATGACCTATCTACTTGTACAAAGCTCAAGTACAAGTGGATCACGGACCTCCACATAAAACCAGATACACTGAAACTAATAGAAAAGAAAGTAGGGAAGAGCCTCAAGCACATAGGCACAGGGGAAATTTTCCTGAACAGAACACCAATAGCTTATGCTCTAAGATCAAGAATTGAAAAATGAGACCTCATAAAATTGCGAAGCTTCTGTAAGGCAAAAGACACTGTCAATAGGACAAAATGGCAACCAACAAATTGGGAAAAGATCTTTACCAATCCAATATCTGATAGAGGGCTAATGTCCAATATATACAAAGAACTCAAGAAGTTAGACTCCAGAGAACCAAATAACCCTATTAAAAATGGGGTACAGAGCTAAACAAAGAATTCTCAACTGAGGAATACTAAATGGCTCAGAAGCACCTAAAAAAATGTTCAACATCCTTAGTCATCAGGGAAATGCAAATAATCAAAACAACCCTGAGATTCTACCTCACACCAGTTAGAATGGCTAGGATAAAAAACTCAGGTGACAGCAGATGCTGGAAAGGTTGTAGAGAAAAAGAAACACTCCTTCAATGATGGTAGGATTGCAAGCTGGTACAACCACTCTGGAAATCAGTTTGGCAATTCTTCCAGAAATTGGACATTATACTACCAGAAGACCCAGCTATACCACTCCTGGACATATACCCAGAAGATGCTACAACATGTAATAAGGACACATGTTCCACTATGTTTATAGTAGCCAGAACCTGGAAACAACCCAGATGTCCCTCAACAGAGGAATGGATACAGAAAATGTGGTATATCTACACAATGGAGTACTACTCAGCTATTAAAAAACAATGAGTTTATGAAATTCTTAGGCAAATGGATAGATCTGGAGAATATCATCCTGAATGAGGTAACCCAGTCACAAAAAAACACCCATGGTATGCACTCTCTCATAAGTGGATCTTAGCCTAGAAGATTGGAATACACAAAGTACAATCCACAAAACACAAGAAACTCAAGAAGAAGGAAGACCAAAATGTGGATACTTCATTTCTTTATAAAAGAGGGAACAAAATACCCATGGAAGGAGTTGTAGAGACTAACTATGGAGCAGAGACTAAAGGAAGGACAATTCAGAGACTGCTCCACCTGGAAATCCTTCCCATATTCAATCATCAAATCCAGACACTATTGTGGATGCCAGCAAGTGCTAGATGACAGGAGCCTGATATAGCTATCTCCTGAGAGGCTCTGAAAGTACCCGACTAATCCAGAAGTAGAGGCTCACAGCCATCCATTGGACTGTGTACAGGATCCCCAATGAGAGAGCTAGAGAAAGGATACAAGGAGCTGAAGGACTTGCAGCCCCTTAGGATGAACAACAATATGAACTAACTAGTACCCTCAGAGCTCCCAGGGACTAAACCACCAACCAAAGAGTAAACATGGTGGGATTAATGGCTCCAGCAGCATATGTATAGCAGAGGATGGCCCAGCACAGAGGCCCTTGGGTCTGTGAAGGTCTATGCCCCAGTGTAGGGAAATGCCAGGACCAGTAAGCAGGAGAGGGTAGGTGGTGAGTAGGGGGAGGAGGAAGGGAACAAGGGTTTGTTTTTGTTTTTGTTCTTGTTTTTTTTTGGAAGGGAATCCTGGGAAAGGAGATATTGTATGACATGTAAATAGAGAAAACATGTAATAAAAATAAAATACCAATCTGTAAGAGCATAGCATTCTCCAAAAGACTTCACATATGGGTCTACATGAGCACTTGGTCTAGTATCCTGAGAGAAAGATGTTTTTATTCCCCAATTCAGTAGAATATCATTTAAGACCCTGGTATCTTAACCAGGGTCTGCAAGATAATAAATAGTAGCAGCATTTATTTTCAGTTTATTTATTTGGGTTATTGCCATATGTGTCTTCATCCTAATTATATATAAAAGCAATTTTGGTAATTGGTTACTTAATTTTTATCTAACAGTTCTGGTTACTTTGCAGTGTCACTTTGGGATAACCCACTGCTACCACTATCCTTCACTATTGCTGTTATTAGACACCAAGCACTCCATTAGTTCTTGAATCTTTTTAATAATCAGGTAAAAGTTTCAGGTTTGAAATTCTAAGGAAGACATTGAAGAGGGATGCCTTTCTGTGGTAATAAGTCAGAAGAGTTCTACCTCCATGAGCAGAAAGATAGATAGAAAAGGCATTTGCAGGGCTCTAAAGAAGGTCCTGGCCTCCACACCACAGACAAACTGCATGGCAGGAGCTGTAAGGAGAAAGCAGTGTTGAAGGCATGATTCTTGTAGGAGTCTGGTCTGGATTCTAACAATGGCTAGTTCCCAAACACTGAACTAGATGCAATTTATTCTGCATGATAGTTAACATTGCCATTGGGTATATCTAGCAATATATTAGATGAATAAACTAGATAATTATTTAACTCATTTTTATATATTTTTTAAAAGGATAATGATTTTCTAAGCACAGGAGTTATGACAATGAAAAAAAAAAAAGAAAGAAAGATCTTTCTTTTACAGACTGTATGAAAGAAAACCAAATCTATAGACTGCAGACTATGGAGAAATGTTAAACCAGATGAGGCTAGACAGGACAGTAGTGTCCGGTATTGTAGTGCTAATTAAGGAAGTCAAATTATGATTTAGAGCCAGAAGATTTTAACTAACCTATTGAGGTTCTTTGAAAAGGAAAGTTGTTTTTAAAAATGTCCCAAATCAGGCAAGATTGACGACTTCTTCACATACTTGCTCTGCTTTCATTAGTCACACATCATCATTTCAAGTGAGTTGGCCTTTGACCTGTGTCAGATACCAAGGGAGTAAAAGTTGTAAGCAATCTGCACAGAACACACTGACATTTCGATGGCATTATTTGTCATTAAATGGTGCTGTGGGCTGTATGTATTCCTGTCTACTGCAAAAAGCTGAATAGCATTTGAGATTGTGATCCTACATAGTATTATGGATATCAGAAAGCCATTATACTGGCAACTCTGTTAGAATAGAAAATGAGTCAAGGGCAGAATTAAAGAAGATAAAGGCAAAAAGAAAGAAAGAAGGCCAACAGCTACAGCAGCGGTGAGGAGAGGGATTGATTATGGCTTGTACTGAGGTGGTAGCAATATTACTGTTAGGATGAAAATTCTGGCAGGACTTTTAAACTGGAACCAATAGCCTACATTACTGAATTCGGGAGTAAGAAAGAGTGCAGTCAAAGTAAGCTTCAAATTTGGGAAGGCTGAACAACTGGAAATTGTTGTTGACTTCACTGTGATAAAGAAACTTGTGACAGGTGGTCAGGAATGAGGGCTATGATAGAGATTCTGTGATGTCTATTTAGTCTGTTGGTGGAAGTACCATTCTATAGGAAGGGCATAACTTTATGCTACAGACTTATGTTTTAGAGTCTTAATGGATAGGTGGGATTAAAGCATGAACGGACTGAGTATTGAAGTTACCTTGTATAGACAGGAGACCAAAATCCAAATATTAAGTAATAAACTCTGTGGACTGCAATGTGTAATGGTTCTGGATCTGAAGACTTAGCAGTGGAACCACAAATCAAGATACTGATATGTCACCAGAAGATCCAGTAGAGAAGGTTATCTAAAGAGCAGAAGAAAAATGATGGTGGATAAAATGTATCAAGAAAGCTGAATAGCCAGATGTGTCACTTCTGATAGGACAAGTTGGATGGTAATACAAAACCGGGTCACTGGAATTCAGCAACATGAAAGTTCTGTGTGGACACAAGAAGAGAAGTTTGAAACAAGTGGTAGGAAAAACATATGCACATCTGCCTGCACTCAGCAATGGGAGGTCATTTTAAAGTAGAAATAAAGTGACTCCATTGTTTTGATTGGTTCTAATAGATCCAGGAGACATGGGGAAGTAAGCAAGGAAAATGTAGACCTTAAAGCAAATTTTAGGTCAAGGAGGTGTAACAGTGGAGGACAGAACACTTGCATAGCATTACTGAGGGTCTAGATTTAATCAGAACACTGTAGTAAGTAAATAAATACAAGCATAAATAAACTCGTAATAGAAAAATTTAAAACTATGTGGCTCTAATATATGATTTTCATTTGATTATACTTAGTTGACAATTTTATATCACATATTTATGAGATACATGTGGTAGTTTGATGTAGATTTACATGTAGACTAACTGAATGAAGCTAATGAATAAATCCTTATTAGCTTCATTTAAGTATATGCTTCCTTATTCCCACATGCTAGAGTTATTTGAAATTTTAATTCTTAGGAAGAAAATGCCAATAGTTAGATGCTGATAAAATGACCCACCGAAAATATCAGAAATGCAGAAGTGAGAAAGATGAGTGGTTAGCCCAGTGAACTAGTGAACACACAGTTAATTCTGCCTATGCTTTGTGACATAGTTCCTTGGTGCATTAATCAATATAGTAGCCTACAATCATCTAAACTCCAACTCCAGGGGAATTCAATAATCTCTTCTGGACCCCAAAGGCACTAGGGATACATGTAGTGTACATATTTATATGCAGGCAGAACACTCATACACATCAAATAAATAAATAAATAAATAAATAAATAAATAAATAAATCTTTTTTTAAAAAAATGAATTGACCCATAAAGGATTTTCTTATAGAAGATTTTGAAGTCATAAATTTAGCAATTATAAATCTTAGGGATGAGAAAGTGAGGAGCTACAGATGAGAATGAGAACATAGGATTACTACTATCCACCTCAGTGGTCACAGTCTGGAGAGCTGGCTCAGTGATTAAGAGTACTTGGTGCTAGTCCAGAGGTCCTGAGTTCCAAGCAACCACATGATGGCTTACAACCATCTATAGTGGGGTCTGATGCTCACTTTTGTCATACAGGCAAACATGTAAATAGAGTATTCGTATAATTAATTCGTTTAAAAAAATAGCATCGGTACTTTATTGCCCTTTTATAATCTTGTTTTCAAAATGTACTTTGCTATTAGTGGGGCAGACAGATAGCAATATGTATAAAATGATTATGAGCAAATATGTTTGGTGTGTGTAAAAAATATGTCAAAACAAAATCAATTATTTTCCATAATTTACAAGCACTAATAAATAGTTTTAAGATATGTTTGTATGTATAAAGAAAAGAAAAAGAGAATTTTTAATGTAGCATTTCTCTTTTTAGATGATCAACTTTGTTGCCACTGGCAGATTGATCTGTGTGTGTGTCAAGGTCTACCATTTCCCCTAAAATGTACCAGATCCTCAATAATATTTGATTGAAAAGATGAGTGAAAAAGGTTTATTCCACGATCCCTTTTAGATTCATTTCTTGATACGTTCCTACTGTAAAATAATTGATGCCGTTCCTTTATATATTTCTAATATCCTGAAAATAATTTTATTATGAGAATTGATGCTTCAATTTAAATTATTAAACACTGACTGCTTATTGTGCATGAAGCATTATTGTAGCAACTGGGAGTAATTAACTTCACTCTGCATCAACCCTAGGAGATGATTTCCCTCATTATTGAGACATAATCTTTTGTGAGTCACACAGTTGGAAAAAAAGCAGTGATTTTACTCCCTGTCCCAAGCAGGTTTTTGTTATACTCTTCTACTCTTGACTAGGTGCTCTTAAGGACAGGTTTAACCAATACAGTAGTAAAACCAAAGGAGAATGATGGCAATTATGTAAGGTGGTAATGAGCTTAGTATTGCCATGTAACTTATTCATATATATGATTCACTGCATTAAAACACAGCACAATGCCCTTGTCTACAGCTAAGGAAAAGGAATTTGATTTGAAAGGACAAATAGCACTGTGAGTTTTATTATAAAGGTTGTAGCTAGATGATGAGTCTTTATCATTTTAATATGTCTTGTGCTATCATAGCAAAATAACTTGCATTCAGCAAGTACTTCTGCACATTTCAACACTTCTCATTCTTTATTCTCTTTTCATAGATGGTGATGCTTAAAATTGTGTAATGACTTCCCAGTTTTTCAAAATTAGACCCTGTAGGAATAAGGAGTTACAAGTGATTGCCTAATGAAACAATTTCCATCATATTTAAAGGTTGGAGTATTCTAATTAGAAAGAAAGGCAGTAAAATGTAGTTTAAATTAAAAGAAATTTTGTACATCATTTAAATGTCTGTTTCTGCACTAGACTATAAACCTTATATCCTTCACACATCAGGAAAGCTCTTATAAAATTTAAAACTAATATTCTATAGAGCATAAATGATTATGGTTCAGATACTATAGCATGTATTTTTGAGCAAATATCATTTCATAATATGATCTTTATGAATTTTCCCATTAAAGACATAACACTTTAAAAATGATTTCTTTGCCAACCCTTGTCACTTTAGCTCCATTCACCGTCTCCTTTGCAGGCTCTGTCTCCACGCAAATGTACAATATAATGAAAATTTTCAAGACTATCCTACATTTTTTTCTCTTTCAAAGAGACATTATGAAAACTCAAATGTCTTCAAAGCCAGCAAGTAATAAAAATGTGTTAAAGATCCTGGTAGAAAAGAGAGAAAACTGTTAAACTGGAAAATGTATTTCATATCTAAATATTCTTAAATTCAGAATAACTTAAAATATTTGGCTGATAAGATACAAAATCAATCCTCCCTGCTAGCTTCAGTTTGAAGCTATTCTTCACCCTCTTTCTCTTCAGGAAATCCAACTTATGCTTTTAGCCTCATTTACCATATGGCTAATGACTCTCATTTATTCAGATCTGCGCTTGTTCTACATATTTTTACATTCATCTGACCATGTAACATTTTCAATAAGATTTCCAAAAGTCAACATATCTGCGTACAAATATCACCTTCGAATATAATTGTCTTTTTAAAAAAATATTTATTTGTGATTATAATAGTACAAACAATATACCATCTCTCCTCCCCTCTTCTACCTCCAAACCATCCCGTCTACATTTTGTTCTTTTTCAAATTCAGAGCATCCATTTTCATTAATTGCTACTACTACTACTACTACTACCACCACTACTACTACTACTACTACTGCTACCACCACTACTACTACGTCTCTCTCTCTCTCTCTCTCTCTCTCTCTCTCTCATACACACACGCATACACACACACACACACACACACACACACACACACACAACCTACTCAGTCTGTAGAATGTTATTTGTACATATGTTTTCAGGGTTGACCATTTGGTGTTAGGTAGCCAATTTGTGTGTATTTCCTTAGGAAAGACTATTTCTCTCTCAGCATTTCTAGTTGCCCATAGTTTTTTTTTTTGTAGGGTTGAGGCCTCATGATCTTTCCACCGTTCCTATTAGCATGACTGCTGTTGTCCTTGTTCAGCTTATGCAATGGCAGCAAAATTTGTATGATTTTTTTTTTTGTGTGTCTTTTCTTATATTTCTAGGAGACACAACATCACAGAAAACTCCCCAATCCTCTGGCTCTTAACAATCTTCTGCCCCCTCTTCTGCAATGATCCCTGAGCCTTCGCTTTGTGAGTTGTATTATAAATGTGTCTGCTTTAGAGGAGGAGAAAGATCCATACAAAGGAAAGAGAGAAGAGGGTAATGTAAGAATAAAGATGTCTGAAAAGTCATAAAGAAGCATACTATTAACTATAAACTATAACTAAAATATCTATACTAAATATAAGTGAGTATGGTGATTTGAATAGAAATGATCCCCATAGCCTCATGTGTATGAATGCTTGGTGCATAGGGAGTGACACTATTAGGTGTGACCTTGTTGAAATAGGTGTGGCCTTATTGGAGAAAGTGTGTCACTGTACAGGCAGACTTTGAGGTCTTATATGCTCATGCTAAGCCTAGTATAGCAGTCCCCTCTGTCTGTAGACCAAGATATAGAACTTTCAGCTCATTCTCCAGTATCATATCTGACTGCATTCTGCTATGTTTCCTACCATGACAATAATAGCCTCTGAATCTATAAGTCAGACCCAATTAAATTTTTTTTCTTTATAAGAGTTGTGATTTGATGGTGTCTCTTCACAGCACTACAACCCCAATTATGACAGTTGATATATATATATATATATATATATACATATACATATACATATATGCATATAATTTATATATATGCAATATAAATTAAAGTTTCCTATCCAGCCCTATAATGCCCCTTCAAAGCCAAAGACCATCTAAGAAATACCTCCAACACAAGGCATGAGAAACTCTTCATTGAGTTGTTGGTAGGGTTGTCAAAAAAACACCTTTCTTTTCCTTTTAATATACAAAAGGTTTCATAGCCTCTAGAACCAGTGCCTTGTTTAATCATTTCATTTTTATTTGTATGGTTGCGTGTATGTGTATGTGAGTGTGTGTGTGTGTGTGTGCTCATGCATGTGCAAGTCTCCATGTTGATGTACTGAGAACTGAACTCTAGTCCTCTGCAAGAGCCTTCTCTCCAGTCCTTAAGATTAGACTACCCAGACTTTCTTCCCTTGCTAAGATACTTACTTTTATGTTTGCAATACCTATTTGTATACTTGCTCTTAAGTCTTCCTTACAATATATTCTCAATATTGAAGCTAGAGTAATCATGCTAAAACTTAACTGTGAGCATGTTATACTTCTAATTAGAATCTTGACTGACAGTTGCTCTTAAATAAAACTTATCCTCCTAAATGGGGCTTCAGTTCATGAAGGTTTGAGCTGTCCCATTCTTGAAAATCATCTAGCTTCCTTCTTCTCTTTCTTGTTTATCCTAAAGCCCTGTGACCTTCTGTGGAAGCAGCTTTACTTTTCTGTCCCACAACGTGGATCAAGTTTACCCAGAGCATGCTTTCTGTTCTTTAAGCTTCTGGTAAAAGGGCATTTCCCAGAGAACACCTTGTCTAAACAACTGAGATGAGAGAAGGATTCCTTTGATATGGTGACATGTGAAGGGGTGTTGTTTTTACTCATCAAACCTGTGTACATCACTGTGTCTTGGTGAAAGCCTGTTTCCATTTTTTGACTAGAAGTTCCCTGAGAGTTGTTCTGCCTTTTCTCAGAGATTCCATGCACCATGAATAATTTTGAGTGAACATATAGTTAAATAAATGAAAGCGTAATCTGACCTTCAGTGCAAACAGGACTTCCTCACTCAGAAAGACTGGAGGTACTTAGCAAAATATCTGAGCTCCTCAGACATTGGCTGTTTGGAAAGTCTGTCATTTTATCCTGCTCAGCTAAAAGCCTTAGGTCCCTCAATTTATACCCATTGGTCTGTGGGACTCCCCAAGAACACAGTCAAACCTGCTTATGAGGTCCTGTTTCATTCTATTGAGAAGCCCCTTGCATCCCACATAATGTAAAGAACTGAACATCCACTACTTCCCTCTTTTACATTTTTCTTCAGTTTTGTATATTTTTAGTAGTAAATTGAGTCCTGCTATCTTCTCCTTCCCAAGGTCCTCTGTAGGTTGGCATCACCTCCAGAACCAGAGCTATTTACCCTCAATAGCCCTGTAACTGTGATTAACTGTCTGCTTTCAGGTAATAGCCTTCCCTAAGCCCTAAGGGGAAAACAATTCTATAGTATTCCCAAAGATGGATACCTTCCATTACATACACAGGTTGCATATTTTCTGAAAGTGTTCCGATTATGCATTACAACTGTGCTGAAAAATCATACACTCTACTAAGTCAGGGATAGTCAGTTGTTTTCATTTACTACCAAGAGAAAGATGAAATAATATTGCAAGACACAGTGGAAATTTTATAAATGCCAGTATCTGAAAAAATCCAGGAACTCTGACCAATAAAATATGGTAGTCTATGTGGAAAGTTGGGGATTTGGCTTGTAGGAATGTCACTATATGTTGGTAGCCACAAATAAAAGTGTTACCCAGCCGGGCGGTGGTGGCGCACGCCTTTAATCC
>NW_022196897.1:41387325-41418487 GCF_008632895.1 Mastomys coucha
AAAAAAAAGTGTTACCCTGAAAACCCAAAGTGAATCTAATTTATTATTTTACCCAAAAATATATGACTATGTATCTCAAATAAATAAGGATAACAGTTTTGTATACCACTGATAGATAATGAAATTAGTACTTACCAATTTTATTCAATACTTAATTTAACCAAAGGTTAGGTAGCAGTAACTATTAAGGGTTTTGTTTTGTTTTTGTTTGCTTGTTTGTTTGTTTGTTTGTTTGTTTGCCTAGTAACTGTTTTATTTTATTTTATTTTTTTAAAGTGTGGAACTCCATCAAGAGTTCTGTTGATGATTATAGACCAGTGATACCATTTGGTCCTGTACATGCCCATTAAAGAAAGGTGGGTTTTCCAATTGGTTTGTAGCTGCTAATAATGTACAAAGTAATTTACACAACATCTATGAGTAAGACTGTGCGCTTCCTCAGCTGTTCAGGCACTAAGGTCAAGAATTAATAAGTGGGATCTCATGTAACTGAAAAGCTTCTATAAGGCCAAGGACATTGTCAGTAGGACAAAATGGCAACCTGCAGATTGGGAAAAGATCTTTACTAACCCTTCATCTACAGAGAGCTAGTATCCAAAATATATAAAGAACTCAAGAAGGTAGACTTAAAAAAAAAACCTAAATAACCCAATCAAAAATGGGGTATGGAGTTAAACAGAATTCTCAACAGAGGAATCTCAAATGACAAAGAAGAAATGTTCAACATCCTTAGTCATCAGAGACATACAAATCAAAATGACCCTAAGATTCCACCTTACGACAATCAAAATGGTTAAGACGAAAAACTCAAGGGACAGCATATGCTAGCAAAGATGTGGAGGAAAGGGAGCAGTCCTCCATTGCTGGTGGGATTGCAAACTTGTAAAACCACTCTGCAAATCAATCTGATAGTTTCTTAGAAAACCTGAAGACCCAGCTATACCACTCCTGGGCATACACTCAAAAGATGATTCACCATAACCGTGAGGACATGTGCTGCATTATGCTCATTACAGCTTTATTTATAATAGCCAGAAACTGGAAGCAACCCACATCTCCTTCAACAGAAGGATGGAAAAAGAAAATTTGGTACACTTACACAATGGAGTACTATTCAGCTTTTAAAAACAAGGACTTCATGAATTATGCAGGCAAATGGATGGAACTAGAAAATATCATCCTGAGTGAGGTAGCCCAGACACAAAAGGACATGCATTGTATGTACTAACTGATAAGTGGATATTAATGCAAAAAGTTCAGAATACCCATTATATAACCCCATAGCACAGACCCAAAGAAGTTAAACAAGAAAGAAGGCCCAAGGGAGAATGCTTGAATCCCACTTAGAATGGGGAACAAAATAGTTGTGGGAGGCAGAAGGAGGGAGGGACCTGGGTGAGTGGGGGGAGAGTTAGGGGAATAAGGTTGCAAGATAAGGCATGGAGAGAGATAGGAGAGAGTCCTAGAGGGCCAGGAGTATGGATAGAAATATGTAGCTGCCAGGGGTCAGGGATGGGGAGTTCTCAAAAGACCTGGGATGAGGTAGGCTCCCAGGAGTCAATGCTGGTGACCTTAGCAGAAATGTCCAACAGTTGAGATATGGAACATGGAGAGACCACTTCGAGTAGCCAGACAGGACACCCAGTGGAGGTGGGTGTAAGTGGGGACACCAACCCACTTACAAAATTTTGACTCAAAACTGGTCCTTTCTAAAAGAAATGCAGGGACAAAGATGAAGCAGAGACTGAAGGATTGGCCGACCAGTGACCAGCCCATTTTGAGTACCTTCCCATGGGCAGGCACCAATCCCTCACACTACTAGCATAACAGCCCTCTAAGAGAGGCTCTGCCCAGAAACTGAGACAGATGTAGGTACCCACAGAGGAACATTGAATGGAGGTCAGGGACATCTGTAGAAGAGTTAAGGGAAGGACTGAAGGTCCTCAAGGAAATGGCAACCCACAGGAAGACCAACAGTGTCAACTAACCTGGATGCCTTGGAGTTCCTGAGACTGAGACATCAACCATAGAGTTTGCATGGGTAGGTCTGAGGCCTAGACACATATTTAACAGAAGGCTGTCTTGTCTGGCATCAGTGGGAAAGGATTCTAATCCTGCAGAGACTTGATGTACCATGGTGGTGGATATTTGGGCTGGCTGCCCTCTTAGAGGTGAAGGGGATGGGGGAGGAAGTCTATGACATGTGGACAGGAAGGGACAACATTTTGGATGTAAATAATTAATTAATTTAAAAAAGAGATGAAGTGTAAGATTTGTCACATGTTCACAGTTTGCCAACACTCAATCTACAGACTTTGTGCCAAAAATAAATTTAAACTAAATAAAACCAAAAAATAACAATGAGAAGAAAACAAAAAGACTGTTCTTGTACCCATTTTTAGAATCCTTGGTCACATGGGCATGTGTATTTACCAAAAATAGCCTGCATGCTTATGTCACAAAGCTCGACTTGATCATTCCCATTCTCCAGACAATACCTTTGCTAAAATACCCAAAGTTGTGTGTTGTGGGCAAGAGGGGTTCCCTATTCATACTAAACATTGGTGAGCAAACGTAGCTCTCAGCTTAGCATATAGGCATGTCCACTTGAAACATAATCTTTCTGGCCTTCCTATTTCTTTGTATTTAGTTGTTTTTTTCTTAAAATGCTATCTGCAGCAAAGCTGAGGGCAGAAAGCATATCCTCTGCGACAGAGTTTTCTACTTCCCCTTGGAGTAACCTTCAGCATTTCTGTTTTACACTTTACAGGGGGCTCCCATTTTCCTGCCTTTTCCTTCTATTCTTGCTTAATCATATGAAAAGTGCTTAAATTGAGACTGATCTCTATCCAGCAGGTAGGCAGCCTGCTCCCCAGGGGCCTTCTCATCAGCCTCTCCTGAGCTGGTTTCTTTTCATACATCTTGATAGGCTTTTGCATTTGTATTTTCTCAGCATGATGCTGTTTGTGGAAGAGCTTAGGCTTCAGGCCAATCTTTTATGCTTTTCTAGCATGATCATGAGCCTCTTAACTATTCTTTCTTTTTCACATAGTAATCTAAATAATATGCATAATATCTATAGCAAAATTCAGTACATTTGTCTTGTGGCATGGCAATCTCAGAATGGTGAAGCCCATGAGTGTGGACTAGAGGCTGTTATGTACCAAACAGGAAAGAGCCTCTCTCTACATATTTATATTTAATCCACCTCTTATTAAAGCTGCTCCTGATTTAAACAGTTAAAAAAATGTTGATTTTGTCAATTAATCAGTTTTGGTATACATCTTAGCTATTATGTGTCTTACAAGTAAGAACTACATTTCACTAATTTTAATAAAAAAATACTTGTCAGAAAAAGTGGGTCACTCCAACAATAGTAGCACTTTGGAGGCTGACTCAGAACAGTTGCCACAGTACATGGCCAACCTGGTCTGCAAATGCATGGCTATCTTGATCTACAAGTGCATGACCAGGCCAGTCTACAGGGTGAGACTGTGTCACAAGAGAAAAATATTGGGGGAGGGAGACAAATTTTAATTCTTTAGTAATTAAGAAAACACTTCCTTAAAAGGTCAGATTTCAAGTTAACAACTTGTATTTCAGTAAATAATAAAAGAATATAACCATCTTTTTATAATTACATTTATTTATTTGTGTAGGAGGACATACTACCAAGGTATAAATTAGAGGACAGAAGACAATTTCCCAGTGTTGTCTTTCTTTGTGACATGTAGATTATAGCGATCAAATTTAGCAGTAGACACCTTTACCCACTGAGGCATCTTTGTAGTCCTCTAGTTAAGTGCTTTTCAATATTGCTAATGTTGTGACCCTTTAATACAGTTCCTTATGTTGTGGTGAAAACATAAAATTGTTTGTAAATCTAAAACTTTTGTTGTTTCTTCGTAATTGTAATTTTGCTATGGTTATAAAATTATAACGTAAATATCTGATATGCAGGATATCTAGTATGTGACTCCCGAAAACCTCACAACCCATAGGTTGAGAACCATCACTAGTCAGCTTTTAATAATAATAATAATAATAATAATAATAATAATAATTACAGGTTTTAATAATTGGATGTTTCCATACATTGTAGAGTCTATGTATATAAAACTTTTATTAATATATTTTTTACATTAAAATAATGTATCTTGGGACATAATATGCAGAGGCAATCTTACAGTTTAATGCTAAAGCACTTGCCCTAACATTCATCAAAGACCTAGACTCAGTTTCAAACACTTGAAAAGACATTACGTGTTTTATATATATAACTAGTAGCCCTGAAAGTGTTATTAATTTTTCTCTCAGTGATTTGAAATGACATATTTAGCATTACTAAATTCTATACATATTTGAAAGTGTTTTGGATATTTTGTTTTCAATTATTTTCAGTAATACTATATGATGTTCATTTACTGTGGTCTTGATTGATTGAATATTGGACATTATGGTTTCCTTACACACTTTCCTCCTCTCCTTTTATTTCAATGAAAACAAATGTTGAGATTAAAACTGTGAGGCCTGGAACACTGAAGGAGGTAATAAAGACTCTGTGTCTGACTATGAAATAGCCCCTCAGCAGGTATCAATAGAAGTATGGGAAAACAACAAAGTTAGTCTTGGCAGACTCTGGTCAGGCCCAACTTACAAAGTCCCTCCAAGAGGAATGTGCTCAAGGCACTGTTGTACTTTCCCCTAGTCAACTAATAGGTGTAAGAGCCTTAGCTTACTTGGGACCACCCCCTGAGTGAACAAATCAGAACCCAGGATTGATGCAAAAGGAGTTTATTGTTCCAGTGTGTTGGGGTCATCCCACACCTGAAGGAGAGGCAGGAACCCTGGGCAGCTTGTTCAACGAGTTTTTATACAGTTTTCAGGGGTAGAATAGAGCAACAGCCACTAGGCACAATGTGAATGGCAGATCAGTGTGACTTTTAAACTGATGGGTCCTTAGGGAGTGAGGTAGCAAGGGTTTCCTTTGTCTGGGGTGAGGGGTGATCCATCAACCCTGAGAAATGTGTCTACATGCTCTGGGTTTCCCTTATCTGCAAGTTAGTCCCCACTGTGGTCTAAGGAAGGTAATTACCCTCTCCCTTCTGGAGGGGAGGGGTGCCTATGTGCTCTATGACCTTTCTCTTCCTGAATGGGGTCTGGTGGAATTTTCCAAAGTTCCTGAGCTGACCTCTTCATCAGCTTTATGAGTAATTATGCATGTAATTTTAACAGACTAAATTGTGGATAAGGCTAGCTTCTTAGAAGCCCTTCTCCTAGTCTATAAAGGATTAGCTAGTAGGAAAGGAGCCAGATATGCAGTAACCAAGGAACACTAGAGCTACATTTTGTTAGCTGTGTCTGTTGTTATCAGAATGCCCCTTTATATTTAAACCTCCTTGGGGTTGCCTCTGCATGTACTTTAACAAAGGGTATGAATCCTCAGAAGACTTGACTTTGTTATAATATTACTGACACTCTTCTTTTTTTGTGCAGATCATGGGAGGAAATTATCCTGAAAGGGAGATCTGACTCACTATGATGTGGGAAAGAACAGGAATATTCCATCTAACTAACTCATAAGTATTCATAAGATATCTTAAATACCACAATGCAGAACCCACTAAGATGCTCCTTTCCTTGGAGTAGCACAGTCCAGTCACTGTTTGGAGTGCTAGCTGTGCTTAATTTTGCTGAATAAAGTTCCAGTCAAACTATAAAATCTTGTTAAAACTGTCTATGCATGTTGAAAGAATTATTGCTTTCAAGAAGATAAAAATCCAGTGACCCCTGAAACACATTGTTGATTGCTATCTTTAAGAAATTGAAATTTCATATTCAAAATCAATATATGCATTTCCATTTTACAGATCCTTTGCATCTTTCCCTAGCATCTATAGTTTTACTCACTTCTTTTACTTCACTTTTAAATACCTAAGTATTTTATTGTTGTTATTAGTTTATTATAATTTCCTTTGTATTATAGCCTCTTAATGATAGTGTTACTGTTTACAAATATCAAGATTATGTATTTAAGAAATTAAAATGTATTTATTTATCTATTTATCTGTGTGTATTATAGGCATTTTGGGCATATTTATGGAGTGGGTATAAATATTTTTTTCTAATAATTTATTATGAAATTAAATTGGAGACACTTTCATTTACTAATTCAATGTACACCAAAGTCTTGTTTTCCCATAATATATGTAATGTATATGTAATGTATACATATATAGTATTATTTCATCAGTACCATTTACCAGTTTAATACAATAATTATTGAATAACTTACATCCTTTTACCCCTTTCTCAAAAATTGATTTAGATATTGATAGTTTCTTATGCTCATTGACGTCATATGAGGTAGTGAGATTGTATGATCTATATGTCCTTCCTCACTCATTATTTGTTAGCTGTAAAAGATTTCCTTTTGTCAGAGAACAATATATTTACATTTTATTTGGCTGGGTTATCCTATTGATCGTTTTTACCTTTATAGTTATATGCATTTAATTGCTTTAGCTGTAGTTTCAGAAAGGAAATGCTGGAAGTTCCCTTTAATTCTTGCTTGACTCTTCCTTGAATGAGTCCATAGGGAAGAATCTTGAGTTCAGTATTCTATGCACTCTTGCAGACTTACAGCAGTGAGAGAGAGAAGGGTAAGGGAAGAAAGGAGAGATGAAAATGTGGGCAAGGGAAAGGAGTAAGAGGTATTTGTCCATGTCCTCTGGATAGAGAGGAGACAGTCAGAGTCCATAGTTTATAAAGGAAAGGGGGTAACCTTTGTTAGGATGAAGTGTTTAATTTTATCTGGCCATGTGAATTAGGTGAGCCAAAAGGGTCTTTTGATTGTTGGACCCCAATACTTTGATAGCTGGACCTTGATAGTCAGCTTTGGGAGGAGGAATTGACTAAATAAGGAAATAGACCTTGTCATCTAGCTTTAGCAGTGCAATTTAATAGTTTTTACCAAGGCAGAGGGAACCGGAGAGAAGGACAAGGTCCACCAGAGTCATATTTGCCATCTAAGCTGGAGACCTATGATCCTGCTACCTCACATGGCAGAGCTGCTCTTGATGTGTTCCCAGCATCATAATCTTTTTCTGTAATCAACCATATTCTTTCCCTAATGCTTATGAAAATGCTCAATATCAACATGTCCATGCACAAAGGCTTTAAAAGTGATTTTTTTTAAAGCAGAAGAGCTTCAAACCAGAGCTTTAAGTTCACTAGTTTTTTCAGCAGTTATGTGAGTATGACAGCTGTCCAAAATATTTCACACTGTGTTAAGAATTCTTGCAATTTTGGAGTGCCAAATACTTTAATTTTTAGGATTCTTCAAATATCTAGTCATGTCTGTATTGATCACTTTGTCTCTTTCCAGAACCCTCTTTGGCATCTGTGTGATCCTATCCATTCTTCTTGCCTATGCTCTGCATCCATATATCTGCGTATATAATTTATACTTCACGGTTCCATACTTTACACTTTATCTTCCTTACTTTCCTTTCTTTGGCAACTACTAAAGACTTTTATTTATTAAAAAACAAAAACAAAAAACAGGTTTTCTCCTTTTTCCTAGTCCTCTTTTTTCTCTCTCCATACTTCTGAATCTTCTTTAAGATTTCCTTATTTTGATCTTTTTATATATTTTTTTCTAGTTTATACTAAGTAGTCAAATTGATATTTTTCTGATTTTCATTAACTATTTGCTCTTGTCAATATTCTATTACTCTTTTGATGCCATTTCTCAGACATCTCAGTAGTCCTTTTATGTTTTTGTATTTACTTCACTCATTTTTACTCAGGAACTTTCACAAGCTTTGATCGCATCTATTTATATTGTTCACATTAAATGATTTATTCTTTTAGACTATTGAGAGAACTTATCAATTGTGTGATGTTCCTTTATTACTCCACACTTCCCTGTCCTTCCTGGTGGGATTTAATGTTTGTCCTCCTTTTAGACATTGTTAGGGTTATTTAATCACTACATGGTTTCAAAGACTCCCATGGTTTGCTTTCTATTGTTTAACTGTTTTTTGTTTAAAAAAATGGAGAGAAGGAACACATCTTCATAGTTATTATCAAATGACATTTTTAGTATACATTTTTTTGCACAAAGAAATGGTGTCCTGAGACCCACATTATTTCTTGGTATAAGTACTTTATGAAGTAATTGTTCACTGGATATGGAAAAACAGTAGTCAATGTAAATATTTAAGTGATCCTGTGGGCATAAAACTTATGTGGAGTCATCATTAATTTAGTTTTTGAAACAAAAATAATTATTTCTGATTTTAAATGTGTCTCTATAGAGTCAGTTAAAGCTGATTGTTATAAACAAAGACAGATATAGCTAGGGATAGTAGACTAAAAATCCCATTAAAATGGAATCTTATAGTGTAGCAGCACATCCCATATTGACTGCTGTGACAAAAGTCACACCAGATTATGAATCATGGACACAGCCATGTGACAAGGGGCTAGCATTATAGACCACCAGAAAATTCATTCTTCTGTCCACATGAGTGAGCTAAAATATAGATTCTTACCCAGTTGCACCCAAAGATTAGGATACTAGAAAAGCTAGGATAGATCACTCATAAGAGCTTTGCCCAAGCTCTGACCTACTAAAGCCCTGAGATGATGAATATGTATTGTCTTGAACTGTTAAGATTTTGGATAGTTGTGTAGCCATAGTCTACAACATACGCCATTAATATTAGTCTCAAATTATTTTACATCAAATTTTCTAGTGATATATAATAAAATTTTCTCTCTATGGTTCATTAATTATTTTCACAAAATAGATGAAAAGCAAATATGAATTCAAAATAATCACTAGTTGTCAAGAGTTGTAATAAAATATATGCAACCTCACATCTCATAGATACTTCTCATTAATTACATTTATGCTTTCCTACTCCTTTACTTTGAAAGATTAAATACATCTACTTTGTAGTTGTCCTTAATGACAAAATGTACCTCTTTTATGTTAATGATAGCATAAAGTCAACCTTACCAAAAGCAAGGCATGATAAGCTAAAAGTCAAAATATAGTAACTAATAATATGGTAATTCCTTAAAATACTGGGGAAATATGTTCCATTATGATAATCAGGTCCCAAAGATCTATCTTATAAGAGTTTTAATCTGAAAAGAATGATAAGACTCCATCATTCTTTTTATTTTTGTTTAGAAAAAATAGATTTTAAAAAATCCACAATAAATTCTGATTACAGTTTCCTCTGTTCCAAATCTCCCAGTTCCTCCCTACTGCCCCTCCTATCTGGAACCACAGCTTTCTATCTCTCATTAAAAGAAAAAAAATGGATATCTAGGGAATAAAAAAAAACAAATTAAAATAAATAAATTAGAATATAACCAAACAGGAAAAAGAGCCAGAGAAAAAGCCCAGCAATTGCACATAGCTACAGAGGCACATAAACTCAAATCCAAAAGACATATTATGTATACAAAACCCCTCAACATTAAAAATGAAATACCCTTACTACACATTATGAGAGAAGGAACCTCCAAAGATACCATTGAGTTCATTTTGTGTTGGCTATCTACTGCTGGTCATGGCATACTCTTAGGAGTGACAACAATCCTTGAGGCACTCAAATGTCTCAGAGAATTGAAAGAAATTAGTAGGTAAGACGATCATTGTATGTAGAAATTGGAAAATACCAAGAAAATCTTCTAATCAAACTTTCTAGGTGAGGAAACTCAGGTTATGTCATCTAATCAAAAATACTGAATTGGTTAAATGGAAAAATCTAGGTTTGAAGATATATCAGCATTTATTTATAGTTTGCTGTTTTTCATTATTCTGGGATTCTTATTCATTGGCCAGGGGTATTAAAATAAATATTTATAGTACAAATATTTGAGTACCTCTAGAGTGTGTTTTCAGTGAAAATAACTCATTTCAATAAATTATTGGCCACATTTTATACTTGAGGAAACTTTTCTTAGCTGACTATGTTTGTCACTGCTCTAACAATGGAACTTTAAAAAAATTCTACTCTTCCCTTGAGACTAACATTAAATATAGTTATGGGTCATCCCTCTGATCTTCAATTCATTTCAATGAAGGCATTGCAAAAGTCATTATCCTTATGACTTTTTGACTTTAGCTAATAGAAATTTTGCTCTTTAGATAGAGAATACTCATAATCTATTCTAGAGAATCCATTTGGTTAAGGGCAAGGATAAGTCAAGGACTATTCCTACCAAAGTTGTTTCTTATAATTAAAACAAATTAGAAATACAACCCCAAAAGATTTAATGTAAACATGTATCGATTAAATAAAAGCAAGGCAAGTGTAAAAACATCACTGCCAAAGTGCATGATGGGTTAAGTTCTATACTTGGAGACTTAAAAAGAATGTTGTCATACAGTAGAGAATCGAATGTTGTGACAATCTACCTTTTATATATTTGCCTTTTTATGTTTTTCTATCTTAATATATGCTCAAGTGTGCAGTATGTGATAATGTGAAAGTTAGGAAGATTCATGGAATTTCTTACCTTATGACAGCCCGGGATGAAGACAATAACAAAAGCACTCTGTTTTACATTTCTACATTCTACTATTTGGAGTACTCAAAAGAACAGAATGAACTGGCTGCAACTAAGAGGTGTGCAAAAGCTTCTTGAGTTGTGGGGGAACTAAGAAATCAACAATGTAAAAGATTCTAATCAGGCAGATGCACTATGTGTGTCATGCTCAGACCCAAAATCCTCAGTCTATGTGAAACGAGGATTTTGGGGAAAAAATCTGGAAACTCTTCTTAGTAGAAAATTATGTAGATTTGTGGAGTTCCTACAACAAGTTACAAGTAGATACTCTGCTTTTTCAGATTGCATAGTTTTAGCAAAGTCTGGGAACTAGCATTATTAGTTCCATTGGCAAGAGTCATATAAGGTATTATTAGTACCACCATACAGTGACAGTCAACAAAGGTTTCATATAAGAGTCTAAAGCTATGGATGAGCGCTGCCAAAGACTGTCTTCTGGACATCATATGGCTGTTGTACTTATGAAATCAAAGCAGCAAAAGATTAACCCAGTTAACATTCTAGTATAAATGAGGAAGGGCCTCATGAAGACATATCCCTAACTGAGGAGGTATATTGGTAGTTGATGTGTGCTGGCGGTGGGAGAATAACTCACTAGAATCATTCCCAAGCTCTGTTTGGAAATGGTCTCACAAGAGTGAGATTTTTAAAAAGGACATGAAGCTGATAAAGAGATATGTTGGGAAAATATGTGGGGACTTGGAGAGGAAAATTAGGGTGGACATAATAATGCTTCATCATATGTGTATATGAGTGTGTTTGAAATTATAGAAGAATGTATTTTTAAAAATAATTCAGTTCATAGGAAAATAGTAAGTTAACACAAAGATTTCTATTGATGGCAAGTGTGACTCCAATCAAAGTATCTTAGACCAGACTCTCAAAACCAGAAACCACATAACAGGAATTGGGTAAGAATTGCTCAACAACAAAAGAGAATAGTTATAAAAAAGAAGAGTGGGGCTGGCAAGATGGCTCAGCAGGTAAGAAGCATTGACTGCTCTTCCGAAGGTCCTGAGTTCAAATCTCAGCAACCACATGGTAGCTCACAACTACCCGTCATGAGATCTGACACCCTCTTCTGGTGTGTCTAAAGACAGCTACAGTGTACTTATGTATAATAATAAATAAATCTTAAAAAAAACTTAAGACTTAAATATTTGTTAAAAAAAAGAAGAGTGAATAAGACATAAATATATGTGCAAGTATGTGTGTATGTGTTTTGTGTGTGTGTGTGTGTGTTCTACACTAGATAAAAATCAGGAATTTCAGGATGAACATTATCAAACCACTGAATTCTTAGTTCAAATTCATTAAAAATATCTCCCTAACAATTTGATCCTAAACTCTGTGGCAGTTTTGAGATTTGCACTGAACTTAGTTAACACATACTTTGAGCTTTTGAGGAGTATAGAAGAGAGAAGTACTTTAATTTCCTAATGCTTGCCTGAAATAGTTTCATAGAATAAAGTATTTTTTTATTAACTGAAACAAAAAACTTACATGTAATATGTTTTCATTAGATTATTTTTTTCTCCTCTAATTCTATCTTCACCACCTCTCTACCCACTCAACTTCATGGTTTATCTCTCACAAACTCTCTCTCAAGAAACATAAAAATCAAAGCAAACATCAAAACAAACAAACAAAAAGTAAATGAATTAAAATTAACCTCACACATGGAATCTTATATTTGGGGCCAGCTACTCTGACCATGGCCCCTGCCCCATACTATGCCTAGAGACACTTCACTGGAGAAAACTCATCTCTCTTTTCCCAGCAGATATCAATTGCAAATAGCTTCCTGGTTACAGGTAGGACTTTGTAGTTGAATTAAATATATCTTGAAGCCAAAATATTTCAGTGAAAAATACTCTATATCCAAATTAAAAATATAGTATATTTAATTATATTCACAAACATATAAAATAAAATAAAATTTATCTTCTGAATATTGACATAATTTCTTTATAGACATAAATTTATAAATATACATGTATAGTTATACATAAGCACATGAATATAATCTACATGACCTTATAGTCAAAATGCTTATCTGTTTGTATATTTATAAATGACTTTATAGTCCTGCATATTATTTTGCAAGTATTTGAAGATTCAGAATCTATTTCTGTGTCTGAAACTCCATGTTTCTAAAGAAACCTAGCTTTAAAATTCACATTCTTTCTTTTACAAGGCACAGGTGATAGGTGACTTTTGTTGTTGATGTTTGAGGTTAACTCTCAAGAGTAGGTCAGCAACTGAATCAACAAAACAATTTTCCATTTGTGGTGGATGAGGATGATATACTTTATTATTGTTAGAGGAAATCATAGGAACAACATTAAATTTAATATTAAGTCTTCTTTCAGCATAAGTTTGCAACAGCAATGCTAAAAAAATATTTGGCATTAATACATCTGCATAGGAGACTTAAGATCATTAGTCCAGAGGAGGTCAAATTACCCAGAGTAGAAGAAGGTGTACCACTTGTGAACTCACATCTCTTCTTTGAATTAAAAGAAAAGGTAAAGTGTGTGACAAAGACTGAATGACAGCTTTCTATACTGTAGACCTATCAAAGGGTGAAAATGAGAAGTTTACAGTTTAGTAGGCTCAGGGCAAAAATCTTCAATTGCTTAAACATACAGCGGAAATTGGGGAGGATGAAGCAAATAACTGCTGTCATTGAATTGCTTAGAGTAAGGACATTTTTATTTTTTTACTGCAAAGTCAAGAGATCTAGGCACTGCAAGCTAAGGAGCAATGGGAATGTTATGTGGTATCTGTGGCAATAGGTAGTTAGCAATGTTTTAAGGTGTTAATCACAAATGCTAAGATTGATTGTGTCTGTAAAGCACATTTGCCCCACTTACGGGATTGTTAGTAATCACTTGCAGTTTAAAAACAAGTAACACAGGGCACCATTAAAAAAAGAGACATAAATACTATGAACATTTACATAAGGTAGTTTTTACTGCTAGCATGAAACATCAGACCAGGGACTCAACTCTTTTTTTTTTTTTTTCTTGATTGGGCAAGTTATCCAACTAGTCAATATTAAAGTAATATCTTTAACCTTACAAAATTTCTACTGTTTTTAAGGAATATTGATTTGTTGGAGTGGGCAGGAGAGAAATATTAGAATCCTGTTGTTAAGTAATGGATCTTTATTCATCTATCTTTAATGTAAAAGTTGAGTAGTATCCTACACAAGGGAAGGTCCTACCCCTATTGCAGAGTCTAACAAGGGAGCCTATGGCATAGATGTTAACAAGATATAAAGATGTTTTCTGGTATGGTATCCCGGGACTTCAGTTACCAGTATATGCTTGCAAATTTAGTTTTCTATTTTCTCTCATCTTTTGGGGAGTGTGCTAGAGTGTCATTGTAGTGACCCTAGCAGCTAGTAGAACAGAATGTAACCTCTACTCTAAGCCAGTTCTTTTCCCTTAGAGTCTTTTAGAGCAACCTGCTTAACAGGATTCACCACCAACTGTTAATACACTTGGTTGTGTGAGCTCTTTGTCATGCTTCATGTCTTCTTCATTTCTTCCTATACAATAATAATAATAATAATAATAATAATAATAATAATAATAATAATAAAAATAAAACCAACCAAACAAACAAAAAACCCACAAATGATAGTAGGTACACAAAACATACTTCATGGGATAGAATGCACAAATTATGTAGAACTTAAACCTCTATTCCAAAGTATGAAATCTCATACATATAAGCCCCCCAGAAGTCCTGTCATTTTGTAGAAAAATCTGTGGTTTTAGAGCAAGTCCTAGCATAACCAATTTGATTAAATGCTTTTCAGAAGCAGAAAAATGTCCCTGGTGATGAGACGATGTTACTCTCAGTTCCTTGAGGACAATTAATAGGTCCAGTAGGAAAGTCACCTTTTGCTGTGAACTCTAGAATGTTTAGTTTTCCATGACCTGAAAACAACTCAAGATAATGAAACATGGGAAGTAAGTTTTCCTAGAACATAATTGTTCACTTTAATAATAATAATAATAATAATAATAATAATAATAATAATAATAATAATAATAGATGGGAAAGGATTGAGTATGGATACAAGAAGTGCCCATAAGTAAACTGAATGAACATAGAAAAGAAAATGATTTTTTAAAAAGCAGAGAATGAATGGCAGTTCTTTATCTTAAAATGGAAATGAAAGTGGAAAGTAAACCTTCTGAGTAAAACAACTTTAAAATTAAATCTATTCTATAAGCTTTGTGACAGCTACTCAAAAAGTGAATGCTAATTTGTTAGTGTAGACATCAATAGTAAAAGTCGTGTGCTAGAGTGTCCATTGTAGTGACCCTAGCAGCTAGAAGAACAGAATGTAACCTCTACTCTAAGCCAGTTCTTTTCCCTTAGAGTCTTTTAGAGCAACCTGCTTAACAAGGTTCACCACCAACTGTTAATACACTTGGTTGTGTGATCTCTTTGTCATGCTTCATGTCTTCTTCATTCCTTCCTATACAATCTGGGTACTGTGTGTTTGTACAATCTATGTACTGTTGATGATGCAACAAATATGCATTGGGTATATAGAAACATAGAAAAATGGTTCTCTCTCCATGCAGACATCAATTCTGTTCTCAACCCAGAGTAATTTGTTTGATCAATGATTATTGATTAAACATCAAGCACACTGCCTCATCAGGCACACTGCTAATTCTAGTATGTCCTCCCTCACTATCTGTTTCTCATTTCTTCCATTTCCTTCCTTCTTTCATGTTTTATTAGCAAAATAAGACATGTTTATTTTTTAACCATGTCTTGATTCATAAATTTATACATTTGTAGGAAACAAGTAATTTAAAAAACATGAACTGTTGCCTAGTCAAATATTTCTTTTCAAAAGTGTTAGTATTATTCTCTGTGTGGGTGCATATGTATTTGTCTGTTTAATTCCACAATATTCATAAGAATTTAACTTGTCATATTTGGAAGAAAGGTCTTGTTTGCTGTTTTGATAAGAATAAAGCATGATGTGACAGGAAGAAACACACAACCATTAACTTCCTTAACAATTTATTCTTGAACACTATTGATGTCTTTCTTTTTATAAGATTGTCAGTCTTCAGAGAGCTCTTTAGTTTCCTGCCTTCTCTTTTCTTGCTGTAAGGGATATTCAATAATTTGAGTTGAATTTATTTTGCTTTTATGTTGACTACATGCTAATTTAACCCTGTCTTCATATAGAAAATATTCAGAATTTATTGTTTACAATATTTACTGAAGAGAATTGCTATCCTGTTTGGAGATGTGATTTTTAAAGCAAAGCAGTATGCAAAAGGATGTGAGAAGGGTTAACATTGTGCTTATCTTTTATTATCTACCTCACTGCTTGGCAGGAAGCACTAGACTGTCTGGGACAGTGATCAAACTATCCTGTATACTTGCCAAAACTGCCTGAATTCATAGTGTGATTACTGTGAAAGGTGGTATCAGCCAGTGTTTCCTTTCAGTCAGGAAGCTATTGGTTTTCCTAGGCTATTAATTGCATTCAATTTTCACTCTGCTTGATTAATGTTCTCCATTGATGACCATCTCAGGAGTAAATCCCAACTTACCTCATGATTTCCAAGGGATTCTATTTATCCATGAAAAAACTTATTCTGTTTATGTGTTATTGGATTTTCAGGCATTCAAATACTTGAACCAAATGCTTTTAAATTGTGCTGTTAGCATTGATTAAAACTTAGTAATGGGTGAAATTCTCATTATACAGCAAGGATTTCAGGTACCAAATACTATTTAAAGTTTTTGTTCAGGAGAAACGTATTTCTTCTGTTTAAAATAATTTAAACTTTCTATTAAGGACTACAGTTTTATTAAGATGTCATAGTAAACAATCTCTAAGTTATTTTAAAAATACAAGCGTATGGTAGTTTCTTTAAGCATTATGCCTGTGGAATTGATGTCTTTGATAACAGCAGCTATAATTTACTCACTGCCATTTAAGTAAGTATGCTTCACTATAAATCTCTCTGAAATAAAAAAAAAACAGCAGAAAATTAAGCATTCACTCTCTAAGCACTATGAGGTTTGACTGTATAAGATGCTTTTAGTACTTCAGTTGCAGTGTTGTAACTTTACAGGCTATAAATCTGTAAGTGCAGAGTACTCTTATTGGATATGGGAATATTGAATTTTCAGATATTTCATTTCATCTATCACATAAATAATTATTTGGCATATGCCATAGAGTAGGCATTGTGCTGAGTATGGAGATTAAGTTACAAAGGAAAACAGGTTGGATTCTATTCTTTTGTTGCAGGGTATGGTAGGCAAGTTGCACATTAATAAAGTATCCACCAGCATATGATTACTGAGACATGTACTAGAGAAAAGCTAGTGGCCAGCAAACTTCAGCAATTTTCTTATCTCCACCTTTCACTACTACTGCAATTAGAAGCATCCATGACCACATCCAGCTTTTAAGTGGATTCTGGGCCTTTGGACTCAGGTTCGTGTGCTTGTGCAGCAAAACTTATCTGCTGAGTTACCTCTCCAGTCTAGCTGTAGTTCTAGCAGTTTACCATAAAATGTACTGACCAATGTTAACATTTTATGTCACAGACACTTTATATGTGCTAATTATCCTTGCTAAAAAGGATGGATTTATTTTTATTTATATGTATTATTGGGAGCTTTGCCTGTGTCTATGACTGTGCACTGTGTGAGTGACACGCCCACAGAAGTCAGAAGACAGCACCTGATAAGAGTAAAACTGGAATTACAGATGTTGTGAGCTGATCTGCCGGTGCGTGAAACCGAACCCAAGTCCTTTGGAAGAGCAACACATATTTTGAATCATCAAGCCATCTCCATTATTGATAAACAATTTACATTAATGAGAGTAAGTAATGTTAATTTTAGAGAATCAAAACAAGTACTTACTATACATTTTTTTGGTACTTCTTTGAAATATAAACATTTAATAATTGTAGAAAGACTTCAGTTAGGTGTTGGTATGTTTCAAATTTTTTTTAAAAAATCTTTTATTTATTTATTTATTTTGAACTCCAGATTTTATTCACCTCCCCCTGGTCCACCCTCTGACTGATCCACATCCTATACCTCCTCCCAACAACTTGTCTCCATGAGGATGTCTCTACCCCCAGCCCCCACCCCACCAGACCTCTAAACTCCCTGGTGCCTCCAGTCTCTTGAAGGTTAGGTACATCTCTGAATAAACCCAGACCCAGCAATCCTTTGCTGTATATGTGTAGGGGGCCTCATATCAGCTGGTGTATGCTGCCTTGTTGGTGGTGCAGTGTCTGAGAGATCTCTCAGGGGTCCAGGTTAATTGAGACTGCTGATCCTTCTACAGGGTTTTGCTTCTAGGCGTCTTCCAGCTTTCCCCTAATTTAACCACAGTGGTCAGCAGCTTCTGTCCATAACTCAGACCCAAAAGGAAGGTGTGGTATGTACTCACTAATAAGTTAATATTAGCCCTTACTAAAGGGTCCAAGTGAGGGTACCTCTGTTCCACTTGGGAGGGAGAAAAAAGCAACCACCAATGGGGAGGGAGGGATCTAGGAGGGAAAGTGGATGCAGGGAAAGAGGGGAACATGATCTGGTTTTTGGTAGGGGAAAGGACTGAAGCTGTAAGGTCCAGAGGAAAGAATGGAAACAGGCAACCTCAGGAGGGAGGTAGGAGGTTGGGGGTAACCTCCAGAATCTACCAGAGACCTGGAAGGTAAGAGACTCTCATGACCCAAAGGGAGGGACACTAGATGAAATTCTCACATTAGAAAGAGGGAACTTGTGGAGCTAATCTTCAGCAGGAGGACAGGGCATCAAGTAAGGGACTGGGTTGCCATTCCACAGTCAAGCCCCTGACCCACAAGTGTTCCTGTCTGAAAGAACTGCAGGGATAGAAATGGAGAGGAGCCTGAGGAAAAGAAGGTCCAGCGACAAGCCCAAAGTGGGATCCAGCTCAAATTGAGGCCCCAAGACTTGAGACTACTACTGAGGCTATGGAGCATTCACAAAAAGGGACCTATCATCACAGCCCTCCAAAAGACCCAACAAGCAGCTGAAACAGTCAGATGCAGATATTTGGACCGAATTTGCATGTTCCAAGCTTTTAACACATACGCAGCTGATGGAGCTCCTCTTTTCCACCCTCATCATTACCCACTGGGTTGGCCCACAGCACTTTATGAAAACTGTTCTGATGAGAGCAGCCTATGGCTGAAGACCATCAGTGATGTATTACCTCTCATTAAAAATGTCCAGAATTTATTATTATTAGACTATCCTTTACATATAAAAACACTTGCCATCCATCTCACAACTGAGTATTGTTAACATCAGAATTGGTCTTCCCATCTCAACTCACAATCAAAGACACAATCTTACACAGACATACCCACAGGCCAACCTGAGCTAGACAATTCCACAATTGAGACTCTATTTTCTAGAGATTCTAAATTGTGGCAAGTTGACATTTAAAAGAATTTCTTTCTTCATTTGCCTTCTTTGTTTTGCTTTGTGTCTTTGTCTCTTGCTCAAATGATCTACAATGATACCTCTTTCACTTGCCCTTAGTGATAATTTAGAGATAATTTTACTATCTGTTTTTGAGATGTTATTTGTCTAACAAATCAAGTCATCCCTTGTCTGCTAGGAGCTCAGATGCTTCTTCTGAATTGAAAACTTTTATTTTGTTTTGGATTTATCAACTACATGTTGCTCATACAATTATTTTCCTAGTCTTAACATTTCACTTTGAATCTTTTCTCTGGCTATTTAAGTATATTTGCTATTTTATAGTTTCTAAACTATATAGAATATTTGATCATCTGTTTTACTAATAGCTCTTGCATTTTCCCAACTAAGAACAAAATCAGTGAGCAAAATTTCAGGACATTAAAATATGTGTTGAAGGGTAAAAAAATCATCCACTAGAGAAATGAAGAAAAGTACTTTGATGGAAAATATTCACACTAAGGTTATACAAATCATGTACTCTGTTACATAATCAGTTGAACAACACAAAATCAAATTAAAATCAAACATTAATAATACATTTAAATAAAAGGAACTATTAAAAAAGGAAGCTCTCTGATTATATAATAAGACAAATTCTATTAACTTTTAGGCAAAAGATAAATATAATTATTTAAATAATACTGAATAAGAGTATTGGTGCATTTAATACACGTTAACATAAAGTATGAGCATAACAATGCTACAGTATGTGAGTCAAATTCCAAATGTATTAGCCAATAAAATTAGACATGAAAATAAAATATTTTGCATAAGTTTGTAAAGAGTAAAAATATTTTCAGATAATAGAATTTTATGTGTAAGAAATCTAAACATTAAATTGAAAATATGAAACAACAAAATTACTTAAAATTTCATATATGAAATTATTATTATGTAAACAAAATAATTTAAAAATATTTCTTACACACAAACAAAAAAGCAAATAAATAGAAGCAAAATATTTCTTTTATGTTTACAATGAAAAGGCAAATATTTAATGTTCTTATTATCCATTTCTAATAAAGACTTACTCCCTTACTTAACAGCCTGAAGCAATGCATTTTTTGTGTTTACAATGAAAAGGCGAATATTTAGTGTTCTTATTATCCATTGCCACTAAAGAATCACTCCCATATTGAATGGCCTGAAGCAAAAAGCATTTTTTGTGTATAAACTGTGTGTGTTGGACTCAGTTGAATAGTTATTTATATTTTTCTAAGACAGGCTCATACTGTGTATCCTAGTTTGGTATAAAACTTGCTAAGTACAGCAGATGGCTTCAACCTCTCTGTGATACTCCTGCCTCTGGGATTACAGGCATGTGCCACTAATATGCAGGCACATGAAGACCCAGCTAGGCTCAACTTTCAAGATGGCTGACTCACGTGGTTGGCAGTTGCTTGAAGTGGAAATATCTGGTTTCTTTCACAACTCAGCTGTGTTACATGATGTTTTTCTGGAAGCTGTCATGTGAGGAAGCATGTGACTGTTTCACTGAAAACAGACAATTGAGAGGGTGAATGATGTTTAGAAAGAATATGAATGGAACCCCTACAGAGAGTGAATGCTCTTGCATCAATTCTTTGCTGCTGTTCTTTGCTGGTCTTCATTAGTCTTCACTTCATAGAAAGAAATAAGCCACAGAACTTCTTGAGGTATTCTGGATGATTCTGTCTGCTTCTGCTGACTTGTTTGGATCGGGTAGAGCCTTGCTGTGACTGCTGGGCTGTGCCTCCACTACTGAATCATATTGGGTTTTTGCTATTGAACTGGAAAGCTAGTTAGGAAATTACAATGAAGAGTTGAATTTCCCCAAGGAACTAAACAGGTCCATAGTTCCCTTTTCTTATTACCCTTCTTATTCCTCTATCTCTTGTCAGTGGGTTAAAAGGGAGGTCAAAGTGTTTAAGAACTCCAAATAAAGTAGCTTTTTAAAAAATCTAAGCCTACAGTTGCTACCTTCCCTATGACTACATCTCAGTTTCAAAGATTTCTCAAAATATGGTGATTACATTCTGACAGGAAATGACCTGTGAATAGGATTGCAAATGACAAAAGTAAAAGGAAACATCACATACAATTTATGTCTATAATCAACCTAGTGTCATTTTGCTAAGTTCTA
The DNA here is from genome assembly GCF_008632895.1 of Mastomys coucha. Taxonomy (NCBI): domain Eukaryota; kingdom Metazoa; phylum Chordata; class Mammalia; order Rodentia; family Muridae; genus Mastomys; species Mastomys coucha. Next base: position 41,408,570 of record NW_022196897.1, read on the forward strand.
GTGAAAGGTAAGTGGCTTACTCAATATCAGAAAGTAGTGACATAGACTTCAGTTTTCAATGCAGACAGTTTTATAAAGATACAATAAACAAAAATATTATATAAAGGTCTTATGCCATCATTTTTTAATATATAGCCTATCATATCTTAGTGATAAACTTAGTGGGATATTTAAATACCTAAAATAGAGAATTATGGATACCATAATAAAAGATATTAAAAATATCATACAGAATAAAGATTTGTTTACTTAAAATATTTGGTGTTAAATTGTCCATATTATTCCTAAATTAACACACAATTTCAACTCAATCTCAATTAAAATCACATGTTCATGTGTTTAACTTGACAGATTTTTATTTAAAATTTATGTGAAAAAACCACCTGATAAATTCTAGGAAAATTGTAAAAGAAAAAGATTAATAATACCCATCATACATGAAAACAAAACAGGTGTAAGGATATATACAAATGGAAGAATACTGGGGGGAAAGTAATAGAATTCCAGAAAATGTAGCAAATCATAAAGTTTTATTTCAAGGCCATGTCTAAAGTATGTATTTTAACAAATGGTATAGAAACATTTTCTGTAGCACACCTAGTCTGGATATTGCAATCTTCCTGTATTAACCTCCTGATTAGGTTAGAATATAGAACCATGCTAGTATACTTGACTATGGAACAAAAAAGAAAATCAACATTAGTAAAACTTACAAATATCTCATATAAGGGATAATGGAAAATAAAACCACATTATTAACAGAAATACTTACCAGACATGGCACAAAATTAAATCTTTCAAATTTTTTATTTCTATGTGTATGTGTGTCTATATTGTGGAACGTGTGTGTGTGTGTGTGTGTGTGTGTGTGTTTGTGCCATGTGTGTTTGGATGCCCCTGGAGACCAGAAAAATGTGTCATATCCTCTGGAGTTACAGGTGGTGGTAAGCTGATAGATATGGATCCTGGGCATTGGACTCAAAAGAGTGTCTGTAAGATCAGCAATTGCATTTCACTCCTGAGCCTTCTCTTCATCCCCAAATTCAACTTCTAAAATAGTATGAAGCATCATTTTCCTACTTGTATGGTTTCAATATCATTTCATGGGCAGGTTAAGACTTGTTGGAGGATTGGATCTTTAATATGGTGATGTGAGGAAATGATGTAGATCTTTAAAAGATGGTGCCTTGTCCAGCAACTGACCAATGCAAATGTGGATGCTTGGAGCCAACCCTCAAACTGAGTTCAGAGACCCATGTCAGGGTGCTAGCAGAAGGACTGGAGGAGAAGAGGAGAATTGCAACCCCATAAGAAGACCAGTATCAGCTGCTTGGACCACCCAGTGTTCCCAGGGAATAGACTTCCAACCAAGGAGTGTACAGGGAGGGATCCACGGTAACAGAGGATGGCCTTGTCTGATATCAGTGAGAGTGGAGGCTCTTGGTCCTGTGGAGGTTTGATGCCTCACTGTAGGGGGATGTTCGAGCAGTTGGGTAGGAGAGGGTGGGTGACTGGGGGAGCACCCTCATGGAGGCAAAGGGAAGGGAGGAGAGGGCAGATGTGGGGTGGGGTACTTGTGGAGTGGTAACTGGGATGTGGGATATTTTTTGAGATGTAAACGAATGGAAAGATTAATAAAAAATAAGATAAAATAAAATAAAAAACAAAAGATGATGTCTTGTTGGAACGATTAAGCCATTAAGGATACTACATTTGGAAGAGATTAAACTGTTTTTGTGTGACATAGTTCTTAAGAGAGAAATTTGTAAAAATGAGCTGATCCTGAGTTGCTCTCTAGTTTCCTGTCTCAAGATGTGCTGTCTTCTTACCACATGGACTCTCACTATTGTGATGATATTGACCATAAATTCCTACACAGCTCTAACGCAACATCACTGCCAAGGTGTAGAATTTTCAGAACAAGGAGATGAATAATATTCTCTTATATATATAATATGGCTATACCAGGTAATTTATTATAGAAACAAAAACTGATTAATATGTTATCTTTATTTCACATAGTTTTATAACTATTTTAAATAACTTTATTTTGTAATAGTTTTAAAACTATGTCCAAGGCTTTTAGTTTAATCCCTATGGTCTTTCCATAGCAAACCAGTAATGTGACTTTCAAAGATTATGAAATTGAAATCTGGGGACTTTATTAAGGAATTAATGTAAAATTTTAGCATAATTGTTGCAGAATATTAAAGTAAATTATGGCATAAACCTTGTAGACATAGAACTTAATACAACTGCACATTTCACTTGCTATAAGTAGCAAGTATAAGTATCAAGCTATAAGTAGCATTGTCTCTCTCTTTCTCTGTCTCTCTCTCTGTCTCTCTCTCTCTCTCTCTCTCTCTCTGTGTGTGTGTATAGTGTATGTGCATATGTGTCTTCATGAGTATTTTTGTGTTGGGTTCACACTTAAGTGGAAGCAAATGTTGGCCTTGTATGTTTTCCTTGATTACTCTCCACATTATACATTGAGGCGAGGTCTTTTGGTAAGCCAGGAGATTACCAAAATTTGAATAGTGTGCCTAGTCAGATTGTTCCACAGATTCTCTATCATTGCTTCCTGCATACTGCATTACAGATGGGCTGTCAAGCCCCTCTTCCCTTACGTGGCTCTAGGAATCTGAAATTCCATCTTCCCATTTGCAAGGTGTGTGCTTTACCTGCTAATCCATTTTTTTTATAACTCATAGCATATTTATAAAATATTTTATTTGTTGACAAGAGTCATACAAATACGTGGGAGAAATACCCCTTTCAGCAAATGATAAAGGATAGCTGAATAGCTATGTACAAAATTAAATTCACACTGTAGTTGTAGATTTTATGTAAAAAGTGCATTGAAAATGAATCACAGAACTGAGAGCTAAAACAAGAAAATTCTGGAAAGAAAATATAACAGTAAATCTTTATGCTTATGGGTTAAACAAAATAGCAAAGCAATAAAAGAAAAAGTAGGAAAAGTGAATATCAAAATATTTAAATTGTGTGGTAAACAATAGCACCAGCAAATCAAAGTGGACAATAATGTTTATCAATAAAGACCTTGTTTCCAGAACCCATGCCTGGTCTACTATTACAATTCAGTGATTTAAAAGAAGTGGCAGCTCAATTAAGAATCAGCAACTCCAAAGAAAAACACTAGTGGCCAATGTGCACAGGAAATGATGCTCAATATTATTCATTAACAAAGTCCTTAAAACCACAATGAGATAATTACTTTATAATCATTAATGTGGTTGTAATGCTAGCATTATGGAGGATATGAAGAAATTGGAGAGCCCAAACACTGCTGGCAGAATTTTAAAATAGGACAACCATTATGAAAAACAATTTGGTCATTCCTAAAATGTTAACTACAGAACCACTATATGACTCTAGTGTTATTTTCCTTGTTATATTTCCAAAAGTCACACATACATTTATCTGCAAGCAGACATGTATATGAATGTTCATAGTAGCACCATTCAAAAGTATTGCAAAGAGGAAAATACTCAGTGAGTGGATGTGCTGAGAACATAAAATTAAATATTTAAACATAAGAAAATATGAACTATTGATACTAGCTGCAATTTGGATGGACATCCCACCAAAGAAAGAAAACCTGTCAGAAAATAATGTTAACTGTTCATATTAAAGAGCCATCTGTCTTAGGGTTTTATTGCTATGAACAGTCTTCATGACCAAGGCAACTCTTATAAGGACGACATTTAGTTGTGGTTGGCTTACAGGTTCAGAAATTCAGTCCATTATCATCAATGGGGGAGCATGGCAACATGCAGGCAGGCATGGCACAGGAGGAGCTGAGAATTCAGTCTTGTTTCAAAGGCAAACAGGAGAAGACTTGGTTCTAGGGAGCTAGGATGAGGGTCTTAAAACCCATGCCCAGAATGACACACTTCTTCCAAAAAAGCCACACCTATTCCAACAACGCCATACCTCCTAATATGTCACATCCTGGACCAAGCATATTCAAATCATCACACCATCATATAGAAATCCACTGAGATGGAGACATATCTTTCTTCTGACCCACAACGAGGGCCCAGGCAGAGCAGATGCTCCAGACCCCCTCCCACACTCAGAGATCTTGACTCCCAGGAGGTCTGTCACAACCAGGCTCACAGGAGGGACAGGATCCAGTCACAGACAGCAAAGCCTGTTAACACCTGAGATAACCAGATGGTGAGGGCAAGCACAAGAACATAAGCAACAAAAATTACACAATTAAATACTACTAAGCTATTAAAAACAATGATTTCACATGTTTTGCAGGCAAATAGATGGAACTAGAAAATATCATCTTGAGTGAGATAACCCAGATTCCAAAGGGACATACATGGTATGTACTCACTAAGTGGATATTAGCCCCACGATACAACTCACAGACCATATGAAGCTTAACAAGAAGAAAAGCCAAAGTGTGGATGCTTCAAACCCACTTAGAAAGGGGAGCAAATTAATCATGGGAGGCAGAGGGAGGAAAGGTTGAGCAAGGAGAGAGGGAGGAAAAAAGATGAGTCAGGACCAGGTATGGGAAGAGACAGGAGACAAGTCCAGAGGGTCAGGAGAACAAATAGAAATAAGTAGCAATGGGAGGTGGGAAATTTGAAGAACCACTAGAATGTCCCAGACACCAGGATTGCAGGAGGCTCCCAGGACTCAATGGGGATGACATTAGTTGAAATATGCAACAGCAGAGGGATAGAACTAGAAGAAACAACCTCCAGTAGGTAGACAGGGCATCCAGTGGAGGGATGGGACAACCCACCAATCTAAAAATTTTTTAACCCAGAATTGTCCCAGTCTAAAGTAAATGCAGGGACAAACATGGAGCAGAGACTAAAGAAAAGGACATCCAGGGACTGCCACACTGTGGGATCTATCACATCCACAGACACCAAACCCTGACACTATTGCTGATGCCAAGATGTGCTTTCAGACAAAAGCCTGGTATGGCTGTCCTCTAAGAGGCTTTGCTAGCATCTGACTGAGACAGATGCAGATACTCACAGCCAACCATTTCACTGAGCCTGGGGACAATGGTGGAAGAGTTAGGGGAAGGGCTGAAGGAGCCGAAGGGAATTACAACCTCATAGGAAGAACAACAGTATCAACTAGCTGGACCTCTCAGAGCTCCCAGGGAATAAACCACCAAACAAAGAATATACAAGAGCCAGTCCATGGCTCCAACTACATATGTAGCAGAAGACTCCCTCATCTAGCATCAGTGGGAGGGCTTGCCCTTGGTTTTGCAGAGGCTTGATGCTTCAGAGAAGGGGAATTCTAGAGAAGTAAGGCAGGAGTCAGTGGGTGGCTGGGTAGGGTAGCACCTTCTTAGAGGCAAAAGGGAGGAAGATGGGGTGGAAATTTTGTGGAGGGAGACTGGGAAGTGAGATCTCATTTGAAATGTGAAAAAATAAAATGATTAATAAGTAAATAATTTAAAAAAGAAAGTTCACTGAGAGAAAGGAAGAGAGTGATGTGCAGGTACAAATGGGTGTGGCATGAGGAATGATACATTTACAAACTGGATATGTTAAGAGGATAAAAACTATGGTGTATGGAATATACTTTAATAAATTGTTAATAGTGGTCAACCCAAGGCCAGAGAGATGGCTTCATGGATAAGGGAATTTGTCTTGTGAGCCTGGGGACCCAAGTTCTAGCCCCAGAACCCATGACACAAAAACATCTCTCAACTGAACAGCAGTGAGATTGTTTGTTCTGGGGCCAAATATGAATAACCATAGCTCAGGAACACAAGTTAAAGTCATCCCATGTTTCATATCCTAATATGGTAGACAGTTTTATGGAGCTTTTACAGTAACAGAAAAAGGTAATCAGACACAAAGGCTTTAAAAATACTTTGGGTGAAAATATAGGGGTACTTTGCTGGATGTGCTTTAGGCCTCATACAATTTGACAACATTCTTAGCCTTTTAGTTGGTAGGAGCTATGGTCTGTAATACATTCCAAAAGGTTTCACCTATCAGTCACAAAGACATTAAGTCGGAAACAGAGGTGGGAAAGGAATGGTTGTTCAGGGGACTAAAAATAGCCTAAGATAAGTTGTCATTGGGATGTGGACCTGGAACTTCCAACTTCTCCTCTGTCACCAAGTGGATCTGAAAAATCAATTGGCTTCTCAGCAGGTTCAGTGAAAGTGAAGTTCACTCCAAGGGCTTAACTTCATAGGTGGAGAAGACAGCTCTTCCTCCACCTGCATGCAGTGGCATGTCCAGTTCCCCCCATTCCCACACACCATGCACACCTATACACAGTAACACCATGATGTTTTAAATAAAGCTAGGAGCAGTAAGAGTGCATGCACACATGAATGCTATGCTACCACTCATTCCCACGCCTCTATATTTGGCTTGCTCTTGCCCTGTGTGTGTCTCATATATTTTAATACGACCAAATGTCTACTTAATTCTCCAATCCCATCTCTTACTGCTGTCTGTTCTTTACTACAAATATTCTGACTTCCCCATGTTTCCTGAAGTCACCATATGGATTCTTTTCTGCTTCAGAGTCTTCATATATTTCCTCTTAGTCAATCTAGAAGTGTTATCATTTTGTCTAAGCTCTGCCCCACAGTTATCTAGCAATGGCCAGGTATGCCTGACTCACTATAAAAGGGGCTGCTTGTCCCTTCCTATCTCTCTTGCTCTCTTGCCTTTTTGCTCTCACTCTGTCCTCTCTTCTGTTCATTCTCCCCTCTCTGCCCATTTCCCCTCCCCTTCTCTATCCATGTGCTCACGACTGGCCTCTACTTCTCTATTCTCTCTTTTTCTCTTCTTTTCCTCCCACCCTTCCTCCTTGCTTCCCTCTTTCCCTCCCCCTCGCTTCCTCTCTCTGCCTTTCTCTGTCTCTACTACCCTTTCAACTCCCCTCCCCATGCCCTGAATGAACTCTATTCTATACTATACTGTTGTGTTGTTAGTCCCTCACAGGGAAGGGATGCCTTAGGATGGGACCGCAGAGGCACCCCTTTACCCCACACCTTACCACACATCCACCAAACATATTCCTTCTCTCTCCTTATCTTTTATAAAACACAACAAGAACTCTGCATGGTTGTGTTTTCTTATTGACTTAGGCAGATTTCATCATGAAACACTAACTCATCTATAGTATACCTTATCCTTAACAATGTCTGCAGCACTTACAGAGGTGTCTGTCATGTTGAAAAATTTTAATATCATTGGTTTAACCAAACAAAGGAGGAATTTTGAGAAATCTCCAAGAAAAATAACAAAACACCCACTATTTTGCTTCTGTCTGAGTAAAACATTATCTGAGTATTCCTAATACTATGTAAGCTGTTTTTGTTATTAACTAGACTTTGAGAATTTAGAGAAAAAATAATGCCCTAATTCAATATTTTACCCTCTTGGAGAGGCAAATGATGGTTCCTAGAATCTTACTTTCCATAGAAGGTAGAAAAGCTGTTCTGATAGTTTTATCATCTCTACCTATCAGGTGACTCAGGTAGTGGTTTGCTTGCTTTCTATCTCTTGTTCTTATATAAATAATTTGTTTCTGAACAGTACTTTCAGTGAACACAGGAAGTGCTAGCTTCTGTGATCTTAGAGCTCAATGTATAAACACATGGAAGACATTGTGACTTGTCATAAAACTATAATAGTAATTCAAACTCGTGATTAACTACTGTTTTTGAAGTGATAGTCATTGTATGATGCTTTTAAAATGCAAAGTCTAATTAACTAGTTCTTATGAAGGCATTTATTAAATGTAATATATTGTTTAATTATAGCTTAGAAAATAACAGAAGTAGAATTTAAATAAAAGTCAGACCTCAAGCACACATTTACAGCCATCATAACTACTGTTACGTCAGGTCTCATGGCTTTACCATATGAATTTCCACATCTAGTGATAAGGAAGTAAAGATCAAGATATGTAGCACACCCCTTTCCTTCTAGAAAGGCTGGGACAGTTCCAGAAGTGAATGGAATGTGGTAGCCAAGAACACATAGCACATGTGTGCCTCTTTATTGTTTTTCCACGAGTCACCTGTGAAAAGGTGCTTGGTGGGATACTATTCTCCCTTGTTTAGAGCTCCCTCTAAATCACCAATGTTATCAAGAACTTCAGCACTATAAAGACGACCATGGGGCACGTCCAGCAGGCTAAATGAGGAGAGAGAACTGACTTTACATCAGCAATCACCTCTCTGTGACCACCACTCCAAACCCAAAAGAGACATTTAGAGAAACTCTGTCCCCATTTGTTTAAAAATATGGTCACCCTTCAGCTAACACTCAGAATAAAAAGCATAAAACACAGGCACTGAGGGGTTTCAGTGTTGGCTTAGCTAAAGCCACATTAATGCAGCCTGTTTTTGCCATGTCCCAATTTCTTTTGTTTGTCTCTGGTAAAATCTTGAGTTAAACATGTTTGTAGATCACGATGTTTAAATATGAAATTACTAATTCAAAAATAAATACACATCATATTGTCTTCTGGTATTTAGCTTTGACTTTTGCATCTAAAATTTGCTACAAAGCAGTTTACTTTGCATTTTTTAAATATCTAAACATCTTTACAGAACCTTTGTTGTGTCACTATAATCTAAGAATTTGGATTAATTCAGTTATGAAGGTGTAACATAGAGTACTATGATGCGAGTTACATTCTTACGCATCTGGACCTATTTTATTCCTGGTTTTATGCTTTATGTCCTTCTTTTTCCTCCTTTCTTTGATTTTTCAAGACAGCATTTCTCTGTGTAACCCTTGCTATCTTGTATCTTACTCTGTAGACCAGGCTGTTCTTGAATTCATAGAGATCCACCTGCTTCTGCCTCCAGGGTGCTGAGATCAAAGTCATGCAACATCTACCACATAGCACTCCTAACAGAATCTAATTACCCAAGCATTACATCCCTCAATTTCCTAATCTCATACTACTAACAAATTCTTTCTATATTTCTCAATTAATTGAGAATATTTGTGAGAGTTAAACAGACAATGACCATGTAAATATTTATGTCTCAGAGCTAGGGTGATTGCTCAGTGGGTAAGAGAAATTGCTGTTTAAGAATGATTATCTGAGTTTGAATTCTTAGCATCAGTGCAAAAAGCCAGGCATGATTATGAGTGTATCTAACCCCAGAATTGGCTTGGCAAGTATAAACAGAAGGATGTTGTTAGCCATCCTGGCCAAATCTGTAAACTTTCAGGTTAGTGAGTGGCACTGCCTCAAGCCAACAAGGTAATGAATGATAGAGGAAAACAGAAGTGTTTCTGCTGGCTTGTACATGCACAAGAACTGACATGTGCACTCACATTCATTGTGATGGCTATTTTTGGTTGTCAACTTGATTACATCTGGAATTAACTAAAGCTCAAAATGGAGGAGCACACCTGTGAATGTTTTTTTGCATAGTATAAAGTAGAGAAATCACATTCTAATCCTTTTGATCTTTGAAGTAGAAAGATGTAGCTTTAATTCAAGTCTTTTGAGGAAGACCTACCTATAATCTGAGCCATGAGGCAGGCAGATTTCTGAGTTCGAGGCCAACCTGGTCTACAGAGTGAGTTCCAGGAAAGCCAGGGCTATACAGAGAAACCATGTCTCCAAAAAAACCAAACCAACCAAACAAACAAATCCTACTTCTTTGGAAATCTGAAATATACTGAAGACCAACTGAGATATGCAGCCTCATGGACTGAACAACTTTTGGATTCTTGAACCTCCCATTTTTAGGCAGCCATTGTAGTACTAGCTGGATTAGTCTGTATAATTCCCCACCACTACCACCAAACATTCTATAGGTTTTGTTTCTCTGAGAGAAAAGAGAGTATATTCTATAAGTTTTGTTACTATTGAGAACCATGACTAGTATATTCATATTCAGGCCCCAAACAC
>NW_022196897.1:41418497-41441274 GCF_008632895.1 Mastomys coucha
ATTTGTTTAAGAGGTTGTTTTGAGGGTATTGCCTCAATATTTAAGAGAGCTCAGTGCTCTTACAGAGGACTGGGGTTTTTATGTCCTTTTCTGACCTCCAAGGACACCCACCCACATGCATGCATGCACTCTAAAAGACAACCATAAATAAGATAAAACAAATCTTTATAGAGAAACAAAGGCAACAGATTTCTGTGAGTGCAAGCCCGACCTGATCTACATAACTAGCTTTGGCTAGTCTGGATGACATACTGAGACCCAAATTCTAAATAAATAAACAAATAACATTTGTAAAAAAAAAAAAAAAAGGTTTTTACATTTAGGAGGGAGATAAGAGTTCAGAGAGTAATCAGAATGCATTATATACATGTATAAAATTATCAAAAAGCAAGATTAATTTTTAAAATTCAGGTGCAAAAAGAGAATAATTTGGATAAATTTTAACCAGAAGAGAGCTCTCATGGCTATACTAAACCCAGATAAGATGTTTAAGCTTAAAGAGAAAAGACTATGAATTAACTTTCTCTTGACTCTTGAATTGAACTGGTTGAGAATCCACTCACCAAAAAACTTTCTAATTTAGATAAGCATCTCTGACTGAGAAAAGACTGGAGGAATTCTACAAATATCTGGTTCTAACTCGTAATGTTTACAGTGTTGCGAAATGATTCCCTGGGGGTGAGTAATGATGACCAGAAAGACTAAATGTAAAGAGAGGTCAGACCTAACTGCTTCATGTGCATAGAAGTCAGGATTGGACAAACTCAGCTTGCAGAGATGATTGTCAGCACAAGAGCAAAAGTCATGGTTCATAAGGAAAGCCAAGGCCTGAAAAAGCAAAGACAAGAAGGAAATGCTGAACCAGTAGAATAACTAATACCAAGGAAACTATCCTGAGACACATGCAACTTAAGTTCATTTATCTCATATGCTTCACTACTCTTAGTTTAGTGGACAGGATGAGACAGAACTTCTTTGGTAAATCACAAGCTTAATTTTATGTTTCTTGACTACTAATAAATGTTTTCCATGACTTGATAGTATGTATTCCAAAGTAGAGTTTATGTTAGTAGTGATGACAAAATGTTGTCTTTAATGATTTGAAACGCTATAATATAATGAGCATAAATTACACTAAGTAAAATGTAATGAGAATTCTTAAATGATGCCAATATTTTTAATTGGTAAAGAACATAGTATTTCTTTCTTGGAGGAAAGGAGCAAAGAATCCTATTTATTCCTTGGTAAATTTTTCACTTTTTTCAACACTCCCATGTATTTCCTTTCATTTTCTGTCAGATGCAATTTCTCAAGCTGAACAGGGGTAAACTCTATTCATTTCCACATTGTCACTCCTCTTCAGTTTAGCTATAAATGAAATGAAAGCATATTGTGCAGCCAGAGCACATGTACTGAAATGACAGACCATGCTCAGCATCCATAGACAAGTGTTATGCATATACGACATTTTAGTTTCACATGGGCATGAGTTAGGTTCTGCTTCTTACACTAATGAGAGTATAAACAAAAGAGTAGGAAAAAGAAAAGAGAATCTCTCTAATAAAAATCAAAATACCAATTTGAAGATAATATACATTAAAAAATTCTTGGCAGGAAATATGTCTACAATGTGTCATTAGTCCCATATAGACAAATGGGATTTAGCTATGGGGAGTTATTTGATTCACTGAGCCATGTGTGATAGGTCAATTAAAATGCTTAAATTGGCAAATTCTCAATAGAGTAAATATTTACTCCAATGTGGATCATTATCCAACAGATCTATTTCACTATATAAACAAAACAAAATCAGTGAAAGGCAAAATGCAGACAGCAGGGATTTAAAGATCAGCAAGACTCCATTAGTGATGCAGCTGGCATAAGAACTGAACAGTACACACAGAGTGGACACGGCTCCTATTTCCTCTTTCACAAGCAAAGATATAATGTGTTTCTGTTTTTAAACAAATAGTTATGTATCTTCCATGCTCTAAGAACTGTTCTAGGCATTAAATCTGTGTCAAGTAGTAGTCAACTGTACCGGGTAATCATGATGAATAAAAAAATACAGGAATAAACATCACATTGGTAGTAGGTAGAGAATAGGAGTTAGGACATAGAGTAAGAAAGGAGAACTCACTGGTGGGTGGATGTGGGTGGAGGGGTAGTTTTAAATAGAAGATCAGAAAATACTTCATTAGATAGGTGATATTTGAGAAAGGCATAAAAGTGATATTGATATATAGGCAAGGATGTGTTAGAAATGGGGAACATCAAATGTGAAGTACTTGAGAACTGTCATAGAGTGATCGGTAGGAGAGACTGGGGCAAAGAGATGACAATGACGACCACTTTACACAGGCTTTTGATATTTACCACTGGCTTATGTGTTTGGGTGCTTGTTTTTAAGATTGTAGGACTAATTTTCGAAGGTTAAAGAGTTCAGCATTTAAAACTGAGACAGAGAAGTGTGACATTATGGTATATTTTGGAGGTTACAACTATCTCCAGGTTCCTAGATTGTTCTTTCTGCTTCCTAAGCAGGTATAAAATAAGCAACTCTCTTCTTCTGTTTACCACTTACACTTATTATGACTTTGTTCTGACCATATGTGTATGGTCAAACAAGCATGGAGTGAACCTTCTGAAAGCAATATCTTTTTGTCTAGAATACACTTCTTAACTTTAAGTAGTTTCAATTAGATGTTTTGTCACAGTGACCATGACAAAGCTAAGCAATATAAGATTGTTGTAGAAAACAACTCTCTGGGACTAGAGAGATGCTTCCATCAGCCTAGTATATGCCTCATAAGCATGAGAACCTAAGTTCAGTTCCTGACCTCACACAGAATGCTTGGCTCAGTAGTTCATGCTCATAGTCCTAGATGTGGAAAGCCTGGACTGGTAGAACTCTGGGGTTTGGTTTCTAGCCTAGCCTACCAAGAGAGCTCTGGTCTTGTTTGACACCTGTCTCAAATGAAAAATTCCTGAGGAGTAACACTACTAACCTTTACACAAAGAAGCACCCATGTGCAGCCACACATAAAAATAACAGTAAACAAAAAAGAAATGAAATATATGCCAAATTAAGGAAGTAGTAGAAAGCTTCTGTCATATGAATGATATGCTATAGTATTTTAACAGGATTTCTCTGGCTGCCATGTGATAGCAGAGAACCAGGAAATAATCCATAGGAATTTAGAGATAAATGAGTCTCTCAAACTTTGCAAAAAAAAAAAATTATAGAGTTGAAAGCAATTTGGAAGAGAATAAGGGCAAGAAATCCAAAGGGAGGGGATGTCCAACTTCTAGATGTGTGCTATTGGTTTGGATGTAGTAATAACAAAAGAAGTAAAAAAATTATCTCAGTGGATCTTGGTTTGAGACAAAAAAAAAAGATATAGTAACAATACAAATAATGGAAAAGACTACATACATAACAGGATAAGAAAAGAAAGCAGAAATCTTCAACTGGAGATGAGCTTCAGATATCTATATTTTAGAAGACCTATCAAGGCTGCAGATGTTAAACACTGGGATTAGCAGCCATATCTCCTTATAGTCAAAACATTTTATATCATGAAAACAATGACCACAGGGAAAATTAAGAAAGGATAAAAAGAAATGGAGCTATAGACACTTCTGTGTTTGCATTTTATGGTCAGAAAAGCAAAGTATAACCAGCAAAGGAGCAGAAAGAAGGACAAGTAGAAATGAAGGATGGCATGAGGCTTGTCTTGAAGAACAAGGGAAGAATGTTTCTATACACATTACCGAGTACTGATGACTTACCATGCTATGATGGTGTTTGACACACAGTGCCCTTTAGAGTATAGTGAAAATATTGAGCCCCGTTAGAAGAATATCAGTTTTGAAATGGTTGGTTTTGCAGTTGTGCTAAATTTAATATTCAGGACAGGTTTCCTTTATGATTAATGGAATGCATGTATGGGTTAGACTTTGAGGATTATGTGCTTTTTCATATAGAACTAAAGAAGCTAGCATGAGAAAGAAGCATGCTATCTGGGTGTAGCTCAGGGGTAGACCACTACCCCTCAGCTTGCATTTCCAGGACCAAAACTAAGCAGGAAAACAAACAGAACAATAAAAAGAAAAAACGAACAAATAACAACAACAAAACCATTAGATTATATATCAAGGAACTCACCATATAGCTTAAAGTGTCGCCTTTTAACTTCTAGGTATATGTTCAGAACTATGTATGTAAAAAACTTTGAAGGATGTGGGGGCATATGTATATGTGCAATCTTTGTTAGGATATTTTCATTTTCCATAAATAACCTTTATGACTGTTGTCAGTATTTTCTTTCATTGGCAAATAGAAATCACCATCATCAGTAAATTAATTGTTTTCAGTACAGAAAAGACTGGCCAGTGTGTTGGTTTGAATATGCATGGCCCATGGGAAGTGGCACTATTAGGAGGTGCGGTCTGTTAGATTACATATGGCCTTGTTGGAGGCAGTGTGTTACTGTGTAGGTGGACTTTGAGGGTCCTAGTGTTAAAACAGCCTAGTGCAGAAGACAGAATCTCCTCCTCCTGCTGCCTTTGTATCAAGAATTAGAACTTTTGGCTCCTCCAGCACTACGTCTGTCTGCAGGATGCCATGCTTTCAGACATGATGATAATGGACTAAACCGTAGGCCATCTCAAGTTAAATGTCCTGTATAAGAGTTGACCAGTTGCCTTGGAACAGTGTCAACTGGTCATACCTCCTGGAGCTCTTGGGGACTGGACCACCAACCAAAGAATGCACATGGAGGGACTCAAGGCTCTGGCCACATATGTGGCAGAGGATGGCCTTGTTGGACATCAGTGGGAGGAGTGATGTGATCACTAGGTGTGAGGGTGTTCAATGCCCCAGTGTAGGAGAATGCCAGGGTGGGAAGATGGCAATGGGTGGGGGGGCACTCACATAGAGGCAGGGAGAGGAAGGATGGGATAGGGCATTTCCAAAGGGGAGACCTAAAAAGAGGAAAACATTTGAAGTATAATTAAAGAAAATATTTAATAATAATAAAAAAAAGAAGCAACAACAACAACAACAACAACATAAGTTGCCTTGGTTATGGTGTCTCTTTACACCAATAAACCACTAACTAAGATAGACTCTTCACAGCAATAAACCCCTAACTAAGACAACTAGCATCGAGATGGTCACTAAGAGAGCACTTAGAAAACCACGACATTTCTAAGGGGTATCCTATTCCTCCAAACATGGCATCCTCTTGTTAAATTATATGTTGACTGGATCTACATATTATCATTGTGTCATAGTCATTGCCTGGTATCCAATGTTATTATGGAGCACACATTGTACCTACCATGTCCCTGAAAGGGACACGGCGCAAGTTAGAAAAACAAAGTTTTTTGGTTATCAGAGCTGTGTGTGAATTTGTATAAGAACACTTTTCTGATCTTTGTACCTAACTCTTATCTCTACTTGTCTACCCACATCTCTTCTAGATTCAGGTAAATACTAAGGACTTAATGAGACAAATAGAATTTCATTTACTCTAACCAATAGTCTTGTTTCATACCTCAGTTACTTGGCTTTTGACCATTGTTATGATTAAAGACTAGGTTAAAATATACCTATCATGATGCCCCTTGAAATTGCTAGCTATATAAACACTGTAGAAAATATTAGTCATATGATTAGCAGGGATTCATGTCCAGGTACTATCTTCATTCACTCAGCATTTGCAGTGTGACTCCTCCAATTATATACTTTTATAGTCTAGTCATTCACTGCTTATTATTGACAAGTTTTATATATTTTTTTAATTTTTAAATGTGCAATTGTCACTGATTGTTCTGTTCACACAAGCAGTTTACTAGTGACTGAGACTAACAAGAAGTGCACAGACCTTAACTTTCTGAAGTTCAGATACTAGTGTTCAGAAATTATCTAGTTCAATTATTAACTTTATTATTGAAAAAAATAAAGACCCACCATCAAGTTAAATAAATCTGTCAGGATTTAGACTCCAAGACAGAGGCCAAAGTCCATCTGCTGTTTGACTAGTGAGTATGATTTCTACTTCTATAACATTCTGAATTCTTGTCTGTCCCCAGTGTTTTAAAGCAAGAAGGAAAAAAAGGGGGGTTTGGTGTTTGGTCCATTAGTCTCTTTTCTTGAAATACCAAATAGCTTTGTGGCAACCTTCTCTTCTGCTAAATCTAAATCTCATTCGTTTTGCTCTCGGGTAGCTGGGGATTGATAGGTGGTTTCTGAAGCTGGTGATCACCCCTTGATTGACTCCAGACTGGAATCAAACTCTCCTGGTAAGCAAGTACATTGCCTTTAGTGACAGGGGCTTTTCAGTTATCTGAGACCATCACACTTGCTCCTGTATTGTCTTGTTTCCTCTATTAATACAAATGCTTCAAAAGCTTACACTGAGCTGGCAGCTCTCTAAGTATTGAATTTTTAAATGTCTAAAATATAAGACTGTTCTTTGAGACATCATAGAATAGTTTTTTAAAAAGCTGTTTTTTTGTTACTGTTTTGTCTTTCGTGTGTGTGTGTGTGTGTGTGTGTGTGTGTGTGTGTGTGTGTGTGTGAGAGAGAGAGAGAGAGAGAGAGAGAGAGAGAGAGAGAGAGAGAGAGATTCTCCCTCTTTAGTCCAGATATAAACAGTCTGCAATCAATTCCTTGGGAGCCACTTGTCATTTCTTGTCTTCATTTTCAGCAGTGTGGGTGAAGTCATGTCAGAATTTACTTTTACACAGAGGTTTAAAAAATTGCTTATCACTTCTTGGCCTTGCTTCAACTGCTGTATAAAAATAAATTGGCTTCTCTCCGTACATTTAAGAAGACCTGTTTTCAAGCAAGGGTTGTCAGAGACTGGAGGATATTATGCCGGCAAACAAAATATCACTCATATGTTTGAAGGATTTTCAAAATATTCTGAATTAAGCCACTTTGAATAGAGCTCAGGGGAGAAAAAGGAGGCATCTAGATTATTACTGTGTATTACTGGGATTTCGTGAAGTGGTTCTATGGACATCATGAATTTTGACAATTAGTCTGTGGTGTATCTATGGTCTTCCTGAGTAGGAGAGTAGCAAGAAGGAGTCTAGAGGTTAAGTACTGATACAGGCAGTAGTCTGTTTCCCTGTTGGCAAAGGTCATCACAGGCAGTGGAAAAGTCATGGCCAGAAGAGCCTGCACACAGGGAGAACAGAGTTAGAGCTCAGAAAGAGCACTTTTCTTTCTTTCTTTCTTTTTTAGTTAGATATTTTCTTTATTTACATGTCATATGATTTCTCCTTTCCCAGTTTCCCCTCCAAAAAATAAATAAACAAACAAAAACAAACAACAAGAACAAACCCCTGTTGCCTCCCCCCCATGCTTGCCACCCCACCCTCTCCTACTTATTGACCCTGGCATTCCCCTACACTGGGGCACAGAACCTTCACAGGGCCTCTCCTCCCATTGATGATCAACTTTGCAATCCTCTACTATACACATGCTGCCACAACAATCAGTCCCACCATGTATAGTCCTTGGCTGGTGGCTGAGTCCCTGAGAGCTCTGAGGATACTAGTTAGTTCATATTGTTGTTCATCCTAAGGGGCTGAAAATGCTTCAGCTCCTTTGGTCCTTTCTCTAACTCCTTCATTGGGGACCCTGTACTCAGTTCACTGGATGGCTGTGAGCCTCTACATCTGTATTAGTCAGGTACTGTCAGAGCCTCTCAGGAGGTAGCTATATTAGGCTGTCTTGTCCTTCCTTCAGTCTCTGCTCCATAGTTAGTCTCTGCAACTCCTTCCGTGGGTATTTTGTTCCCCCTTTTAAGAAGGAATGAAATGTCAACATTTTGGTCTTCCTTCTTTTTGAGTTTCTTGTGGTTTATGGGTTGTTCTTCCTGTATTCCAAACTCCTGGGCTAATAACCACTCAGTGCATACCATGAGTGTTCTTTTGTGAAAATTATTTAGTGAAGATTAAATAATGACTTTGAATTTCTCTCGTCTCCTTTTGATGATCATAAGTGCCTGTAACAGTGCACACTTATTTGGAACTTGATCTGATTTTCAAGTTGGTACATTAAAAAAAAATGAGATATGATTATGTTGATGGTTGGCTTTAATTGTCAACTTGACACAGCTGAGAATCAGCTGGGACGAGGGCTCATCGAGGGGAGGAACTGTTTACATCAGACTGGCTTGTGGGCGTGTCTGTGGGCAATTGGTTTTGTGATTGGGTTACCTCACTCAGGATGATATTCTCCAGATCCATCCTTTTCCCTAAGAATTTCATAAATTCATTGTTTTTAATAGCTGAGTAGTACTCCATTGTGTAGATGTACCACAAATCTGTATCCATTCCTCTGTTGAGGGACATCTGGGTTGTTTCCAGTTTCTGGCTATTATAAATAAGGCTGCTATGAATATGGTGGAGTAGTGATTGAAGGAGATGGGGAGTGAATGGACCCAGTGGGGATGAAATTAGCTGAAATACCCCACAAAGAGGAGTGAGAACCTGTCGAGACTATATCCAGTGGTTAGGCATGACCTCCCAGTTGAGGAATGGGGCCACCCTATCTCCAAAAATTTAACCCAGAATTGTTCCTGTCTAAAGGAAATACAAGGGCAAAGACTGAAGGAAAGGCCATCTGGAGACTACCCAACCTGGGGATACATCCCACATGCAGACATGAAAACCAGACACTATTGCTGATGCCAAGAAGTGCTTGCTGAGAGGAGCTTGATGAAGTTGTCTCCTGAGAAGCTCTGCCAGATCCTGACCAATACAGATGCAGATGCTCGCAGCCAACTATCAGACTGAGCACAGGGACCCCAGTGGAGGAGTTAGAGGAAGGACTGAAGGAGCTAAAGAGGACTTATTTGGCATCAATAGGAGGGGAGACTTTGGTCCTGTGAAGGCGTGATACCCCAGTGTAGAGGAATGATAGGGCAGTGAGGTGGTAGTGGGTAGGTGGGTGGGGAAGTACCCTCAGAGAATCAGGGTAAGGGGGGATGGGAGTCTTGTCTTAGTTACTTTTCTTTTTCTATGATAGGACACTATAACCAAGGCAACGCATAAAAGAAAAGGTTGAGTGGGCTCTTATAATTTCAGAGGGTGAGTCCATGACCATCATGGCAGGAAACATGGCAGGAAGCAGGCAGGCATGTTGCTGGAGCAGTTGCTAAAAGCTTAAATCTTGAGATACAATTATGAGACACAGAACTAATTGAGAATAATATTAGCATTTGAAACCACAAAGCCCACCCCAACAGGCCACACAGCCTAATCCTTCCTAAATGTGAGGATATCTTTTATTGTTTTCAAGATCTTTTATCTTGACTGCTACCAGCAGCTGTCCCCACATTCAGGCTTAGTCTTCTCACAGCAATTAAACCAATTGCCCACAGACACGCCCACAAGCCAGTCTGATGTAAACAGTTCCTCCCCTCGATGAGCCCTCGTCCCAGCTGATTCTCAGCTGTGTCAAGTTGACAATTAAAGCCAACCATCAACATAATCATATCTCATTTTTTTTTTAATGTACCAACTTGAAAATCAGATCAAGTTCCAAATAAGTGTGCACTGTTACAGGCACTTATGATCATCAAAAGGAGACGAGAGAAATTCAAAGTCATTATTTAATCTTCACTAAATAATTTTCACCTTTTCACCCACATGTCCTTGTGTAAATGTTGGTTCTGAGTTTTTATCTAGAGTAAAAAGCCAGGTAGAGGTTAAAGCAATGCTGTTATAGAAGAGCTGCATTTTCCCAGGGTCTCCAAAGCTTGGTTTCCCTTTATTCACCCATACACCTCCCATTTTCAAATGTTTTCCCTTGTTAGATCGCCACAAATGCTTTTCTTCTGATTTTTCAGGGATCATCTCGCAACTGAGTGGATCAAGGGTATTTCTGAATGAGCATCAGAGACTTTAATCTGACACAGTCACCTCGGAGGTGTCAGACTATTCCCTGTTGGTCTCAACTCGATGTAAAAGAGGTTAAAAGATTAATAACAAATGAATCACACTTTAAATATCTTCTAACAAGCTGTATTTAAACTTGTATCCAAGCCCATAACATATTAAAAGGTGTTTCATTTCTCTAAGGGCTTAATAACGGGCATGAGGACAGGTGTTACTTTTTTAATCTTACCACATTCTTCCTCTCCTATATCCCACCCATAGAGGTATAGTATATTGAGAAATTAATAAGATTGTATGGTGATTTCAAAGCAGATAGAATATTAAAAAGGAAAATCTTCTGATTTTTTTCTTTCAGATTCATAATTCTGCATGGATCACTTGCTAACAAAGCTCTAAAATTCTACCAGAGTGCCCAACAAAATAATAGGATTTTATGCTTTAACAGTGGGTTTTGCTTGATAAGATCAAGGGGAATTGGAAGCCATTTATGTTTTAGGGCCCTCCTTTGCTATTTCTTTATCATTTATATGAAACCCATAGAGAAAAAGTGAAGGAACAAAAATGTACAATAAAATACTTTACTTTCAAGTTTGATTTTTATGTATAATCTCCTAAATCAAGCTATTCTTGCTAAGAATGCTTTGCATCTGAGTGTATTCAGTGTCAAGAGGCTAACTTCTGTTAGTACATAATGACACCTGACAATGCCTGGTGATAGCTATCTACTATATTTATTTGAGATTCCTTGTCACTTTTGAGCCCTCTGCTCCGTTGACACCTCCTTCACCTGTTGCTTGTGAGGACACTTTTGATTCTCATTTGTTCTGATAGTAGACCTTGTCCTACTAGGCTTCTACTCACCCAGTAAAACCTCTTCTCATAGCTCCAAACCCTTTCTTCATGAAGGCAACCATGCTGCTTCCAGGTAGAGAAAGAGCTTATATAGCCACTTGTCTAAGTAACTCACTCCCTTTGACAAATGTACAAAACATTAAAAACAAGGGAAATCTTGATGTATGTAAATGAAATTGCTTTCACCCCATGCCCTTTGCATTCATGCAGTCTCAAGGTAAGTATGCACCGCACCATATCTGACGAGGAAACAAGGAAATAGATCCAAAGACAGCTCCAGTGTCTCTTCTACATACTATTTAGCAACAGAGCTCCATTCTTAGATTGAAGTTAAATCACAGGTCAGTACATTGCATCCTGACTTGGGAAA
Organism: Mastomys coucha; assembly: GCF_008632895.1. Lineage (NCBI taxonomy): Eukaryota > Metazoa > Chordata > Mammalia > Rodentia > Muridae > Mastomys > Mastomys coucha. The sequence continues at coordinate 41,429,641 of NW_022196897.1, forward strand.
TTACCTAAAAGAACTTTGACATCTTTGTTGACGCATTTATTTGTGGAGAGTCCCAGATGATGAGTGAAGTTCAGCTAATGGTCTTCTGACAAGCTTTGAGGATTTGTTCAAAAATTGCTTAGTGTTTCTTAAGTGTTTTGCTTATAGGCTGTTTTTCCCAGGTATCTAGCTGGCGAACAAAAATGGGAAACAGGGGATCTTCCTAATGGACCGCAGACAGAAACACTTTCTCCTATTTGTGAAAAAGCAATCTGCTACACATGCGGCTTTAAAACTCAGAACCATGGTTTCAGAAGGGCTTTTGTCATTGTTATTATAATATATATGTATATATATATGTATATATATGTGTGTGTATATATATACATAAATATGCGTGTATACATATATATATGTGTGTGTATATATGTATATATATATATATATATATATATATATTTGTTCAAGATATAGAGATGGTAAATTAAATGGATATATTCAACTCCATCCTAATGAAAATTCTCAATATACTTTTAATGTAAGGAAAGAATGAAATTTCTGGGTAAAAAGTGATGACTTGATTTACCTGCTACAGTACTTTAAAGACAGACAGGGGAAGGGGCAGATAACTAATCACCTTCTCCAGGAGGAAAGAAATCCACCAGGTATGAAGTAATCAGGATCGCTGAAGACTTTTCACCTTTATAGTTCTGGAGAAGGTTGACATGGAGGCATCGCTTAAAGAAAGGCAGCCACAGACCTGATTTTTTTTCTTCTGCTGTACATTTGTACCTATTCTACTCTAATCTCTGGAGCTCAGTGATATTTTATGACATGTAAATAAAGAACATTTAATAAAGAAAGGAATATTGTGATTAGATGCGAGCTTTCTGCATGCCTTCACATTCCTTTTTCTGATAACTCAGTGAATCTCTTAGACAATTGATCACAAGTACACTAAGTCGTCTCTTCCCTTCCCTTCCCTTCCCTTCCCTTCCCTTCCCTTCCCTTCCCTTCCTTTCCCTTCCCTTCCCTTCCCTTTCTTTGGCATAGGGTTCTTATATATGGCCTAAGGTATGGGATTCTTCTTGAGCTTTGGTAAGGCTGACATTATGGTGTGTTACTCTATTACCCTAAATGTTTTGAAGTCTAGACCAGTTTCTCTTAATTCTCTTACAGACAATGGTATCTTCAGAAGAGAGGAGGTAATTGCTTTAGCTGTGGTAGACACTTCTTAACCTTCTAGAGTGGTTTTGTTCCAGAGCCTGGAAACATACCCAAACGTATACAGGATGGCTGTTGTGGACCCCAAGAAGGGAAGGGAAATCTCACACAGTGCTCTCAAGTCCTATCACTCACAGTGAATCATGTCAAATATTTAATCAAAGTCAGGGAATATAACAATAAGAAGTGAGCAAATTGAATATGACATTAGTAGTACAGCCAATGGCAATGACCAACTCTCCACACACTACTCAACAGGTACAAACAAGCATGCGGGACACAAAGCAGGAATTGTTTATTAAAAAAGTAAAAGTGTAGCAACAACAACATCAATATATTCCATTAAAAAACAAACACAAGAAAACATCTCAGTATTTACAGATGGGGTAAGTAGATGTGTCCTTAAATGAGATACTGCAGACTCAGTTGAAAAGCAAAATTCAACAATAGACAGCACATATTAAACACAGGTAAAAGGGAATGTTTCAAAAGCATGAAAAGTAAAAAGTAAATTAATACCTGATAAAGCACATAGTAGTAAGAAACTGGCAACTATAATTTAAGAAAAACTGTACAATTTAAAAAACTGTATAATTTAAAAAACTGTATAATTTAAAAAAGCTGTAAAATTTTTAAAAAAGGCAAAATTTTCAAAGGGGAAGATAAATTTTTAAGAGATTAAAAATAAATCACTACTAAAGATTTTTTGACTTCTTTTGGGATCATGTAGTATACCATGAAGGCAAAATTTCAGGAAATACAAGCAAAGGCCATAAACAGAAAGCCCAAAAGCACATAAATCATCTTATGAATAGTTGGTATAAAATTCATATTTCAAAACATCAGAAAATATTTTTTTGATTTAACCAGCTTTGGGAAAACTAAGTAACAATTAAAATATAAAGTTATATTCATATGTTTTATGAATTTTAAGTAGGTTCTAATTATTTAAAACTTTGATTGTAGAAATGTATGATAAAAGTACTAGAAGAAAAATTGCAAATTTCTGTTGTAAGTGACTTATACCAATAGTCACAAATATTTCACTAAATCGCTGAAGTAATATATGTAATAAACTGGAATTTGAATTCAAGCAAACTGATTCTAGGGCAATGCTCTTTAAATAGGTTTCTGAAACATGCACACACACACAAAACAATAGCAATGAAAAATACTACATATTATCCCAGAGAGAGATTACAAGTATTTTAAAGTAGCCCCGAGGATTATTTCTAAAAGGAAATCTTGGCCTGGTAAGGTATCTCAGCTGATGAAGAGTGAAGTACTTGCTTTGAAAGTGTGAAGATGAGAGTTCTGATTTCTAGCACCTTTGAAAAAGCTAGGCATGTACTGTCATTTCAGTACTGGAAAGCAGAGAAAGAAGGGGTATGGACTGAAGAAGTTGCTGTTCAGTCTCCTTAGTGAGCAAACATTTATGAGTTCCAGGTTTACTGAGAGATCCTGTGGCACAAAATAAGATTGTGACTTAAAAAGATTGTTGACACCATCCTCTGGCCATCCAGTTGCATGCACACTTACATCCACATGAAGATTCACACACATACACACACACACACACACACACACACACACACACACCCCTTAACAAATTTGACTGTATGAAAATTAAAATTCTTTTTATGTGAAAATATGTATGAAAAATGAAACTCTGAGGTTTATCATAGTTATAATACAAACAGAATAAAAATTAAACTATAAATGTAACTTTATTTTACGTAATTTGTTAGAAGAATTTTTGTTTTGTTTTTGTCTGGAGAGTATTTTGCATTACTGAATGGGAATTTTACAAGTGTGAGAGAAAAGAGAATAGTAGGTCACATTGACTTCTTGTTTTCTACTAAAATGCATGTTTCCTCTTCTTTCAAGATTTGCCAGAAATTTCCCCTTACTAGTCAGGGTCTTCCTCATCTCATGGGAAGTGTCTTCATTAGTCCAGTAAATAATAATTAGTGCATTTATCTTGCCTGAGAATAAATAATGCATAAACCTGCAGTAAGATTTTGTAAAATAATAAAATATAGAATATGCATCAATAAGTCTGGGAAATGGTTCTTCCATCTTAAACCATGATGTAAAGCAAAGCTCCATCAGACACTGGGTACTCTGAGTAAGAATGCGGCATTCAGGAGCCTGCAACCACCTTATTGCTATGAACATAAAATAAATAAAATTGAAAAACCTCAGAATTGAAGGACTCCTATTATTAAGCTTTCAAATAGCTACCTTGACCTATATCCTTCCTGTGTAGGAAGATAAATTTCTTTTTACCCATATGACTTGGAAGAATTGGTGTTGTTATCACAAGATGGATTTGGAAGTTGACAGGAGAAAAGAATCTAAGAATGAAAGAATCACCAAATAATTTCAAGCTTTTCTACAGAATTTTGAGTGCCAAGGAATGAGGGTAATTTTGTACATGCAGCTGGCAGAATACACAAATAATACCAACAGGACATCCAGCTTTTATAGAAACTTTACTGTTTCTTAATTAAATGTAATCACACCTTTGTTACCTATTTCAGAAAGTTCCATATATGGGTCTATTACTCCCTGAATATAATTTATGTTTGGCTTTCTCATACTTTGGCACACAGATATCACAACTGTGTGAAGGTTTTATGTAAAAAGGAGAAGAGAACATGTTTTCTTGGTAATGAGCCCTAAATACTTCTTGGAGATACTCCATGTTCAAATTGTTTCAGCATATAAAATACACTCTTGACTTCTAATAACCATAATATGCCAATGATTTAGAAAAAAAAATATGAGAAAGGTATTTGGCTGAGCATTTCCTGGACTGTAAAAAAAAATCTAGAGCTAAAGGAATTCCTGGAACTACACTCTGAGTGTGTTCAGGTGGATGCATGAGGAACAATTCTTCCTTTATAGTGAGCTGTAAACACTGTCTTAGACTATCCTTGGCATTGCCAATGCCAACTCAATAACAGCATTACAGTGATGAAGCATCTCCCTTTAAAGACATGAAATGTAAATGGAATGCACACCACACTGCTGGGAGCATCGTTGTAATGATTAGAGGAAATATTCCATCTGAAAAGTTTCTGGCATAAGTAAACATAGTAATCATATTATTACTGTTATAATTGCCACCATTTCCTGAAGAGAATAGCAGAAGCAGTGATTATGGAATCCTTCAGTTCAGTGAAGAAAGTAATTTAGCATCCTGAGCAGAATGCAGTTGACTATCTGCATCAGAGCAAGACCCCAGACTCCTTCTGCCTTAGCTTATTATGTCTGGGCATGAGGACTTGATGGCTTTTAGGCTGCTAAGAACAATTTGTAGCTATATTTTTATTTTACTGTGATTTTACACTTATCGATAGTTCTCTCCTCTAAAGATTGCGTGAGTTTCTATTTGGAATTCCTATCAACCCACCACACAACACAGTGACTGTAGTTTCTAAAACAGGGAAATGTCTAAGATTACTTTACTTTTTAAAAACATAGGCTAATATGGCAAAACATATATATGTTTTAATTATAAATATATATTTACAATTAAAAACTACATGAACAAATAACACAACCAAAAACTGGATAATTGTATTAAAGAAACAGCTTTCAAATAGGACAAAAGACCAATTTTAAGTGAAAATATATTCACAAGCTTTATTCATCAAAAAGTACATGGTCAGGAAATTCTCCTTCACCAGCAGCGTTTACCAGGCAATAGCTCTTAACCAGAGATAGGATTTTGTAAGCACCTTCCTAAAACATGATGAGATTTTGGCTGGCTTGATCTTGTGTATGTAATCAGGCTACTGAGCTGTGAGTTCATATGTGCAGTGGTTCTGTCTTATTCAGAAAACTTTTTTTTTTCAGGTCTGAATCCATCTATATATTGGCAACACAAAGTAGACACATTTGGTTAAAAAAGGTCCGTGGAATCTGGAACAAAAAGTGTGGTGAGTATGTGCATAGCTGGAGGGGAGGGAGTGGAGAATGGGTTTGATTAAATCACATTATACTTATGAATAAAATTATCAAACAATAATTTTTGAAAGATTAAAACAATCTTTTTTCCTTAAAAACTGAGGAAGTGCAAGTCAATAGGCTATTGCTGTTGCCTTTAGTTTCCTACCAGAACTTAATATTTATAATTATAAGAAGATAATTATATTGCTTGAGACTTTACACTTTCAACCTAGAATTTTGAAAAATTAAGTTGGAAGTGATATGGAAGTATACTACATCAGTGTTTGATCTCGAGTATCCAAAGTTGCTACACAAGCTGCCAAGGAAGAAAAGCAATCAATCAATAGTGCTACCCATCTGTAAAACTTATGAACTACAACAATGCATGGGTCACTCAAGATATCCAAAAGAGGGCAGTAGTGCCAGTAATGTCTTGGTGGTAACCAATAGCTGCTATTAAGACTTTACAACCAATTGATTAGAAGGAATTTGTGACTGGTCTTATAAACCTGGCCAAATGCCTATGAGTGCTGAGTCATTGACTCCAGAGAACTTACTACTACTGCTAAATACCTATCCTTATACCTATAGATAAGTGTAGCTCTCACGCTTCATCTAAGACACTTATTTTTTTCTGAGAGATAGAGATTACTATAGAAATGTATAAGTGGTCAAAATTCAGAGAATGAATCATGAGGTGTTCATCCTCCCTCTATATTTACATCCCCTACACCTAAGGCTCATAGGATACTATGGGAGATAGAGTAGAAAGATTGTAGGAGATCAAGCTGCTTGCTTATACAATCTAGGACAAGCTGTCTAGGGGTGGCACCACCTAGTGGGCTGGGTACTCCCATATCAATTATTTTTTTTCTTTTTTTTTCTTTATTTATATGCGAATTTCTCCATTCCCAGTTTCCCCTCCAAAAAACAAAACAAACAAACAAAAACAAACCCCTGTTGCCTCCCCCCTCCCCATGCCTGCCACCCCGCCCTCTCCCACTTTCTGGCCCTGGCATTCCCATATCAATTATTAATCAAGAAAATCCATGACCGGCTCAACTATAGCAATCTAGTAGGAGCAACCTTTCAATTAAGGTCCCTTCTTCCCAAATGTGTCTAGATAATGTGTATCAAGCTGATTTAAAAAACGCAGCCAGAACAGTGGATTATTATTAAACTATAAAAACCCGAGTTGTAGGCTAGGTAGATGTCTTGGCTGAGTAGCTAATAGCATTGTAGGAACAGGACCAAGGATGGAGGTGGGTAGTAGGGTGTGGGGTGGGGTGAGAGCCAGTGGAGTCAAGTGACTAATCCAGGGAAATCGGACTTCGCAGACCAGCATCAGGGTGCAGGATCTGAGTTTATTGCCTAAGAAGGAGCTGGGGTGGGATGGGGGGATATGAAGCGGGATGACAGATATCATCACCTGTTAGGACTTTCATGGAGACGGGGAAGCAGCTGCTGCTCTGGCTTTTGGTCCTTTTTGGTATTTCACTGGTGTTCTGGGAGCCATCTTAGATCAGGCCCATAAGGACTCTTTGCTGAGTCATAGGAGCCTATGGCATTTTATTCTACAGCCCACTTTTTCCTTCACAAAGTTGACTTCCATATTGCCTACAGAGCATGGGATGCTCTTACAGAGGACCAATGTTCAAAGCCCAGCATCCATATAAAGGCTCATTGTGTTTAAGTACAGTTTTCAATGGATCAAACATGGTATTTTGACCTCTGTGGGCACCCGGCATGCATACAGACTAATCACCTACATACACAAATAAGAAAAAAATAAAAATGAAAATTCAGCATTTGCAAGAACATGGATGGAACAGAAGATTATCTTCTATGAAATAAGCTCAACCTCATAAGAGAAAAATTGCACTTTTTTTCTCAAATGGGAAATTTAGATTAAAGGAAAAAGGCATGGCAATTAAAAAGGGAGTTGCTTGTAAGCAGGCATAGAACCAGTGTATCTCAAAAGTGGGGCTGGAGGGAAGAAGAGAAGTTAAAAGAAAGGACCAAGTAACATAAAACATTACATAGAACATTGACTACTGTCTGCTCAGCCCAGTTAGCCAACTCTTGGCTGGATTATTCCGTTGGTGTTTAATTTGTAAAGTCTTTTACATCTTTTCTGCTAGTCAGAGGAAGGGCAAGTGATTAGATTACACTGTCTTGAATAAAAATGAGATATGATTTAAAAGAAGGTGTAAAATGGGTGAGGTTTTGCTGTGATGTTTTATATTGGTGATATCAGTGGTTTCATGGAAAGCATTCCAAAGAGACAGCGCTGAAGTGTAGGCTGTTATGGATATGCCAGTTTTCATATTTTTATCTTCATACATTTTACAGCTCCTTATTTCTAGTCTCTCCTCCTTCCCCTACATACACTGTGGGTTGTGTATTAATATTAAATATAGACTTTATGGTTTGAATTTCACAGAGATCAAAGGGTCTTATTTACATAAACTTTTACTGATGCTTTTTAGGATCAGACTCATATTCTTTTGTCAGTGAGATTCAAGGATAAGGTCATATTTTGAAACATTCCTGAGATCTGCTCAAGAAGTTGTTTGAATTATGATGCATTAAACTCGCCACAAAAAGCAGCTTTTTTGGAACCTTATTGGAAATTGAATGAGCGTGACCTCTCAAGGTTGAGGTGAAGCAAAGATGTTTGTGTGTTTAATTTATGTTCTAGCTGAGGGCTAGGGCACTGTGCTTATTGGTGGCACATGCACAAGTCATAGACATGAAAATGGGTACTCCATAAATTTTCCCTGAAAAAGAGGCAAAATTTCTTGGGGAAATCCAAACACAATGCCACTTGTTACTGTGCTGATAACCATATTTACACTTCATTATGTGTAGTCATAAATAAAGTTATCTATTTCATAGATAATGAGTCATTTTTCAGTCTTTCCAGGTTCCCGTGAAGAGCTCATTGTTAAGCTAGGTTCTTAATTCTAACCTTATCACAAACATTGAGTTACATTATATAGTATATTAATAACAATACAAATTATTTTATATGCAAAATTAAGTCACAAATATTCTGAACTCAGAGTGATTTCTTGTTGTATAAATTATTGTGACCAGCTCTGTTGAAATAAGCAAGCCTACTGTATCATCCATGGTGATATAAATTCTCTAGTTTCTATGCTTTATGTGTGCCTGGAAGTGATATGGGTATTGTGACCATTCTTTATTCCAATCCTCTGCTATTTATATTTGTGTTTCCTATTGAAATAGACTCCTGTGACAGAGCCCATTTATCCCTGCAGTAGAAAAGCTGCACTATGAATGAGTGCTTGATAATTTCTGTAATTCTCCTTTTCAGTGTAACCTATTAAGGCCCCTTTCCAAGATGTGCTTCTGACTCCTTTGACATTGGAAAATTACTTCATACACTTCTTCAACTCAGCTTACTACATGTGCAGAAGGAGAGCACTTAGCTCTACTTATCTCAACAGGAAATGTGTTTTATTAAAGGTCTACGTGCCTCTTAAGTATGACGTCCTAGTTTTGGTGGCGTTTGCTTTACTGTGGCTCTTGGCATCAAATCTTGTTTTTGAAATCTTTATAAATGCCTGTCTCTATAAATGTTCTCTGCAAGGTTAGAGGAAGAATAGTCACTATGGCACAAAAGAGGAAAGTGTCTTTATTCCACACACAGCTGAGCCTGAGTAGGATCTGTCTGAATGATGGCAGATGTATTTTAAGCATTTAAAATAAGATAAAATAGAATAACACCTCTAAACATAAAAAATGAGAATAAATATGATTATTATCAAAATGCTAAGGAACTTTATATAAATGAATATGACCTACATAGTAATACCTTTTGATTTATTTAAAATGTTTAACTAAAGGAACTCAGGAAAATGAAAATTATTTTAGTTTCTGTGGGGAGTAGACACAAAGGAAGGTTTAATAATCAGTGATATCACTGAATGCGGTGTCACATTAGTTTTCAAATCATTTGTTTATAAATGAAGAATTAAAGAGCCTTTGCTTAAAGTATTACATCATATTCCATTGGACCACAGACGTGCTGCTAGTTCTCCACCTGTACAAGAATTTTTTATCCTGTATACACCATCCTGGGATCACATTATCTCTATCTAGTCCAGACAGTTCCCTGACTTTTGGGTAACGGAATATGGACAAATTTAACATCTAAAAGTCACATGTAAGTGGATACTTTGGAAGATAACAGATGATTCATCTAGTTTTCCTGCTTTGTTCCCTGTCATTAAACAGCCTTAAAGCAGAGACTTGGCCTTCGTGATGAATAGGGACATTTACAGTCAAGAGTCCAAAATGTCATTACAGCTTTAGCCAGCGGATAGTTTATGAGGAGCACATCCACTAAAATAAAGGTGGTATTTGTTGTAGTAACAAAAATGTCCTCTTCAGAAAGTATATGTGTAATCTCATGGTCTACAGCAGCAAACTGCCTAACATATGCTCGTGATAAAGGTTTGGTTGGGCACTAAATAAAGACAGACTATTTTTGTAAACTGGAAAAATGTTATACAGTGGCAAAATATTTAGTATTATTTTTGTAGCAGATGATTTGGAAGGCACTTTCTGTACTATAAAGCATCGTAGCTTTAGGGAAAAGGGCTTCAAACAGTATGTTACTGGCATGAGCCGGCTGTTGTTGGCTGCTTCTGAAAGAGCTCTACAAGAAAACTGAGATCTGAAGAGAACTAGAGAATTGCAAATTAGGGATAGAAGGAAATAGACCTGCTGGCAATTCTGGAACTTGTGTAATTGGGATGTAGGATGTTCTTTATTGCAATGAGCATAAAAAAATAAAACAAGGAAGTTCTTGAACTACAATCTTAGGTCTCAGTGTCAAGCAGGGTTATGTCATGCTTTGGGTAAATATTTCTGAGTGTGCTAAGAAAATCCTTAAGGTAGAAAAAGTGGCTTTAGGGGAAAGAGAAGAGTCAAATTTAAAAATCAAAATAGGCCCCAAGCATCTGAAATTAATGCAGGAGATGGGGCACGTTATATTTAAAGACAGTGGTGGGGCTAAGTGGCTACACAGGAATGTGTCGTATTGAAGTAGAAAACAGGGCCAAGACTGTAGCTCAGTGGCAGATCATTTGTCTAACAAATTGGAGGCCCTAGGATTGATGTCATGAGGGAAGAAAAAAGGAGAAAAGAAAACGAAAACTGGTAAAACAGAAAACTGGTGAAAGAGAAACAGGGCCAGTCAAGGCATGAGTGAATTCTTAGGCTTCTGAGTTCACTTGAATAGAAAGAGAAGACTTTGAAGTCCAGAAAACTTTCAGTGCAAAATTAATTCTAAAATATTAAGCCTGTAGGCCCACCTCAGAGCATAGCAGGAGGCACTTCTCACTGGGTCTGTGCTCTTTTCTCCCTATTATATTTCTCCATGGACTTGGTCTTCACACTCTATGACATTTATTTTCTTTCCACTCTTTGCTAAAATGTGAAGAGGTACACATTCCTGAGTGAACCTACTTGTTCCAAATCAATCACAACATAAAGATTTATTTGCAAGGACAGCAAGATAATGTACTTGCCATGCAAACCTCTTGACCCTAGTTTCATCCTAGGAGACCAGTTAAAGTGGAAGGAGAAAAGCAACTGCACAAGTTCTCCTGTGATTACACATATGCAAAGTCATGCATGGGGGACACACAAATGCTAAAAGTATAATTATTTATTATTTTATGTATTTACATTCCAGTCTTTGCCCCTTCTCAGTCCACCCTTCCACAGTTTCTCATCTATCAATTATTGATCTTAGAGCCTGAGCCATTAGTGTTCTGCTCAGGAAATTTACCTCTGTGCCAATGAATTCAAGGCTCTTTTCCACTTTCTCTTCTATTCAGTTCAGTGTATCTGGTTTTATATTGAGGTCCTTGAGCCAATATTGGACTTCAGCTTTGTTCAAGCTAAAATATAATTTAAAACAGTTTTTAAAATGGTTTTACAGGTAGAGATAGAAAATGTTTTCAATTTGCTTAATGAAGGAAATCAAAACACAAAGGAGGAACACCTTGATATAGTAAGGAAAATCTCTAAAAAGATGATTAAAAAAAAAGAACACAGTTTGCACACAGTCTTTTACGTGAAGATAAGGAACCTAATCAATCAAAACGGAACTTACTATGAAATATGTTTTTCTGAATATGGGCTTTTGAATGACAAAATTTTGTTAGAGAAGTATCTATAATAAAACAAATAAATTTATGAAATTCTTAGGTAAATGGATGGATCTGGAGAATATCATCTTGAGTGAGGTAACCCAATCACGAAAGAACAAACACGGTATGCACTCTCTGATAAGTGGTTATTAGCCCAGAAGTTTGGAATACAGGAAGAACAACCCACAAACCACAAGGAACTCAAGAATAAGGAAGGGCAAGAGGTGGACATTTCATTCCTTCTTAAAAGGGGGAACCAAATACCCATGGAAGGAGTTGCAGAGAT
>NW_022196897.1:41441592-41445676 GCF_008632895.1 Mastomys coucha
CAGTGTAGGGGAATGCCAGGGCCAATAAGTGGGAGGGTGTGGGGTGGCAGGCATGGGGAGGGGGGAAGCAACAGGGGTTTGCTTTTGTTGTTTTTGTTTGTTTCTTTGTTTTTGGAGGGGAAACTGGGAAAGGAGAAATTTACATGTAAATAAGGAAAATATCTAATAAAAAAAATCATGATGAGAAAAAAAAACAAAAACAATGGAGATACCTAGTGTAAAGGGTGTATTTGGTGGCTCTGTATAATCTTCCTCAGTTTAGCACTCTGTGTAAAACAGAGCAAACCTTATCTGTTTCCAAGTTCATGAATTCATAGTAGTGATTGTACCTGATGCATTAAAGGTGCTATACATATACATATGTGTTGAATTAAGTCAGACCTACAATAAAACATCAAATACCATATAATTCATCAAGTGTTTGTGAAAATTTACTGGCTAGATCTGGAATTGTGAGGTTAAACATGGTTAAAACAATAAAAGAAATAATATTCTAGAAATCTATAATGCCCACCAAAGCTAAAATATTTACTCTCTGGAAAATTAAATCAAAGGTTTAAGGATCCATGATCAAAATTGAAAGGATAGTCCCTGGACTTAATTGCATGCATGTGAAATGTGTGCAGTAACATGTGTAATAACGTTTTAAATTGGGAAACATTATAAATAGAGGAAACACACCCAGCTTTGGCCAAGATTATCTGGAAAAACTTCTAAGTCTTACGAGAGGGTAGATATAGCTTTGCCTTTTACACAGTCTGTGAATGTTGTTGTGAGGAGTCCAAACTCCTAAAGCTATTTGCAGCCATCTTGAGACAATGAGAAGTGTCCCGTTAATTAAAGACAGTACAGAGGTTTATAGAAGGAGATGATAGATAAAGTTAGTTTTCCATTCCTGGCTCTTTAATGATGTCATTAAACCTCAGAGTTGCCAAAGCTAAAAGTATTATAAATGTTGTAAGTGATATTATAAAACATATTTTCTCCCAATGTTTAAGCATATTGAATCAACTTTTTTTAAAGTTTAATGACTATAATTAAAATTTGGAAACAAAGTGTAATAAGCATTCCTATATAGTTTGAAATACATGGCTAGGTTTTGTAAGTTGCTTAGAAAAAAGAGGAAAGGTATGCAAATAAGTCCACCACGTATCATGGGGTTCTAACACCAGAAAAAGAACTAATGACCCTGGAAAAGGAGAATTAACTTCTGTCCAAGATGAACTATTTATTGGTTACCTAGTATAAAATATTCATTCTTCAAAATATGTACACATTAACCACAAAATGTATTTAGTGGGTTGTATTTATACATTTGTACATACATGTAGTTAAGCATACATGCATGAAACAATATTAATCAAAGTAAAGGAGGCTATCAATTTGAGGATGGGAGGACATAGGAGGAGTCTGAGGGAGAGAACCTGGAAGGGACTTGAGGACAGAAAGGAAAGGGGAAAACTGATGTAATTCTAGTTTAATTAGAAATACAACTTAAAATCAATTTGATAATGGCAAGAAGCACATCCCAAGTTTACAATATAATTATATAAAGACTATAGTTTTCTCAAAAATATAAAAAAGAGAAACTGAAAGAATTGACATGATATATTTAATTTTTGCCAAGTTATTATAGTAAACAAGTAGAAAATAGTCCTAGTAACATGTAAGCCATGATCTTCCCAATTCAGCATAATTGATCGTAGAACAGAAAGGACATTTAGACAAGGATGTGATGTACCCAAATTTGGGTATAGAGACAATGCCCTTCAGAAACTATAAATATAATTTGGCCTTGGCCCAGAAAGGCAAACACTATGTGTTCTCTCTAATTCAGATTTTAGCTTCATGTCTTTAATATTTTGTGTATTTAACTTGAAGGACAATTGAAAGTCAGAAACTTAAGGACTTAAGGGGAATATTAAGGCAAGATAGATAAAACATACAAATGTAACTGAAGTAGAAATTTGGGAAACTGTAGATAAAAAGGCTTAGGCAGGAGAGAGAGTGCTGCGGCTGTGGAGAACTGGAGAGAGAATAGCCTAAAAGAAAGGTACATAGAAATTCATATGGAAGCCTGCTTTTTACACCTCAACTAAAATATAATTGGAGGGAAGTCAGAACATCCATAACATGAAAGAAAATGAAGCCCACTGGAGGCTAAAGGATTAAATGGGGATAGAGGCAGTAGGAGAGGCAGAGAGCAGGGGAGGTGGTAAGTTCCCCAGTGCTGCATCTTAATTTCATATGTTATATCTATATGTTCCGCTTCTCTATGGACTTAGCCAGGTAGAAAAATATCAAATCTCCATTATTATCATAATATTAAATATCATATTTAATATTTTCACTGACTGGGAAATGATCTGTGCTCTGCCTGTTTGTATCCACAAGGCCTAACCCAGTTATAGAAACCATTGCCCCTGTATCTTCATTGTCTCTATCATTTTTTTCTTCTTTTTTCACAGTGGAAATAGATATAGTTGGTTGTTATGTGGGTCCCTGCAAATGCTATGGTCACCAAAGAAATGAACAAGAAGAGGCAAGAAAGAGATCTCTCAGTCAGCCCAATGCTCAAGATAAGGGTCTAGGGAGAATGACAAAGTTCATCCTAATAGACTGTGGGAGCCAAGATTGGCTTGACCCTAATACAACATAAAAGTTATGTAGGCTGTTGTAAAATTCAAGTGGCATTTTATATAAGTATGGCTTTTATGGATTATGAGGTAATCTGAGGAGCTATGAGGAAAAATCTAGGATAAACAAATAATATTCTGGAGATTTCAGATGTTGCCTGAGCCTACAGATAGCAAAAGATCACCACTGTCCCAGGATTCCAGGTGGGAAAACAAGTAAATTCCTCTTCCCATTGAAGAGATAAGCATGTATGCTTAATTCTCCTGGTTTTCCTAGTATTTGTATGTGTGCACAAGAACCTCATACCCTCTACAGGCCAGAGTATGTGCCCTTTTCAGACTGGCTTCCTGCACTTAAAATATGTATTTAAGATTTATATATGCATTTATTTACTTGGAAAACAATTTCTAACTTATTTAGGATAATATTCCATTGTATGGTTGTCCCAAAAGTTCTTATCCCTTTAACCTTTGAAGAGCATTTTGGTTAGTTCTAATGTTTGCCAATTTTGAGTAACACAACTTATGAGTAGTATCTTTTGAGTAGAAATTGATTTCTAATGTATTTCCATGGATGACTACCAAATAGAATCAACACAGAATATCATGTCAAAACTATGTTCAGCTCTGCAAAGACCTGGCAAAGAATCTTTTAAGATAGAGGGGAGTTCTTAGTATCTTACATGTTAAGGAACAATGAACAGTAAATCATGTCTTTCCACATCTTCACCAGTATTTAAAATTCTCCATCAATGATTCATGCAAGATCCATAGACAACAAAAATTCTACTACTGGACAAAAATAAGCCTCCTTTCAAATGGTTGGTCAGGATAGTCCAAGTGACTCCCAAGAGCTTGAGGGTGGGGTCTCTATTGCTGAAGACATTTCACACAGACTCTGATGATTTAAACTAGATTTAACATGAAAACCACTTTCCTGCAGTCTACCTTCCATGGTACCAGAAAGTACTATGCAAGCTTTCAAAAAAGGGGAGGAATTAAACAACCATACATAGTTGCAAAAATTATGAATGATGACAATTACCAATGTGTTATCTGTAAGGTATAAGAAGTGATACTCACTTATCAGTGGTAATCAACACATAACGCCTACTCACCATGAGGAAATCATGCCTGGTCCTGAAAAGCTAGTCACGTTGACAGGGCTAGTGAGGTTAAGGATATTAGAAATGAATCTACTGCCACCACTTTACTAGACCAGCATAATTTCTTACTACATTCTACCCTATTCTTATAGCCATTGATAAGTGGAGCCACAATCCCTTATCAAAGAATCCTCTCCTTATAGCAAATGGAGATCATCACAGAAAACCAAACTAGACACGGTCCTCTCAGCTTCCAAGTGACAGAGGGGGTTCGGCGTCCTCCTCTGCCCCTTCCTTGCAAGTGGAGGGCCTACCTCCAGAGAGCGCATTAAGCCAGAGACC
>NW_022196897.1:41451785-41452218 GCF_008632895.1 Mastomys coucha
AAGAGGAACATTACTTCATTGCTGGTGGGATTGCAAACTGATACAACCACTCTGGAAATCAGTTTGGTCGTTCATCTGGAAATTGGACATAGTACTACCAGAGGACCCGGCTATAGCACTCCTGGGCATATACCCAAAAAATACTGCAACATGTAACAAGGACACATGCTCCACCATGTTCATAGCAGCCTTATTTATAATAGCCAGAACCTGGAAACAACCCAGATGTCCCTCAACAGAGGAGTGGATACAGAAATTGTGGTACATTTACACAATGGAGTACTACTCAGCTATTAAAAACAATAAATTTATGAAATTCTTAGGGAAATGGATGGATCTGGAGAATATCATCCTCTGAGTGAGGTAATCACAAAAGAACAAATACGGTATGCACTCTCTGATAAATGGTTATTAGTGCAGTAGTCTGGAATAC
>NW_022196897.1:41452760-41475380 GCF_008632895.1 Mastomys coucha
GCATGTAAATAAAGAAAATATCTAAAATAAAAAAAAAAATTAAAAAAAAAAACAAACTAGACAAAGTACAGAAATTAATGGATCATTGTGAAGCCCAGTACACAGATACAGGTATATCATAGCTCCAGCTTTTCTGGCTCAGGGAATAAGACAAGCTGGGAGTGGGGAATGATACTTTCTAAAAATCAGAATTCTAGGAAATCTCTTGTAAAACAGTACTTCCTAGAAATGACTACACAAATGAGATTGAGCAGATGGAAATATTAACATGGAAAGGGGACATTTTTGGGGGGGTTCTATGCTTAGATGATGAACTACAGGCAACTAGTGACTGCAGAGAGGAGAATTAACCTCTACAATGGATGAGTTCCATTATTGGTTGTATAATGAAGATTGGTCAGCCCTGAAGTACACAAGCAACAAAAGTGGACTCAGCATATTTGTATATTTTGTGTGTATGTTTACACACAGTAATAATAATAATAATAATAATAATAATAATAATAACAATAATAATAAAAAATAACAGAAGAGCAACTTGAGTTTGGGTCAAAACATTGGAGAGGTAGAGGGAATGTACCTGGTAGAAATTAGTGAAAAGAAAAGGAGGGAAGAGTGTAATGCAATTCTATTTCAATTAAAAACAATTTTTAAATGGGAAAAAAAGTTTGCCAGTGTTTAGAAATTTGTTTATCTTAGTAAGTATGTAGCAATATTTCATTATTTAGTTTACAGTTCTTTGACAGCATATACTATTGAACATTTTTCCTATTCTTATTTTATTTTTGTATTTTTTCTATGTGTGTACTGTGAATTAAGGTATGTAGGTACATAAGTTCATGTGTGCAGGTGAATGTGGCCAGTAATCAACAAAAAATATTTTTTCCCAATTTTTTGAAAGAGTTTTGAGCCTAGAGAATTCACTCAGGACAGTAGGACAGTAAGACTCACCTTCCATCAATACTGGATTATAGATAGATAGTACTTGTGGTGGTTTGAAAAAGAATGCCCCCCATAGGCTCATGTATTTGAATGGTTACAGGGTAGCATTAAGAGTTGTGGCCTTGTTGGAGTAGGTATGGCCTTGTTTGAGTAAATATGTCACTAGGGTGGGCTTTCAGGTTTCAAATGCTCAAGTCAGGCACAGTGACACTCTTCCTGCAGATCTGGATGTGGAACTCTCAAGTTACTTCTCCAACACCATGTTGTCCTATGTGTGTCCATGCTTCCCATCATAGTGATAATGGGCTAAAGACATTTGAACCGTAAGGCAGCCCCAATAAAATGCTTTTCCTTTATGAGAGTTGCCTCTGTCATGGTGACTCTTCAACACATATTAAATGGAACAGGTAATCTATGCCTCCCTCTTGCCTTTAGATTGAATATTTGTGCAAGTCAATCCATATTTGTGAATTACATAATAGAGAGCATAATATATTTTTAGTAAAAATATTTCTCTCAAGCTAGAGGTTTTTCCTAACACCCACCTTCTTTTCCCCTATCCACTCCCTTCATTTTGTCACTCAGAATGATAACACATAAATATCAGGCTTTTTTCTCCTTTTGAGGTTTAAGAGCATTCCATATAAAGACTAGAAACATATTTGGAAATCTTCTGTTATTTTAAGACACTATTAAACCATAGCCTCTTCCAAGAAACACAGTCTCTTTTTTGCTGCCTGTAGTTATTTCCCCACTAGGAAAGATCCATCTCTTGATGCTAAATTACTTGCTGTGGTTTTTTAACAAGTCAGTCCTCTGGACCATATTTTTAAGGCATGCCTAACTAATGGTTCCAGTGGGTAATCTGCTTCCAAGTATAATGTTCATGCTACTTTTAGACTACCTTTACCCTTGAATCTGTGACACTGAAGATCTAAGACATTTTTTTTTATTTCCTTGGCAAACAAACAAAAAACCTTTACATAACAGAGCATCCTGTAACCTGTAATACTGTTTTCTCATGTCTTGTGATTTATAAATATCTTATTATAATCAATAAAGACTGTGGACAGAGCTGTCAATCTCTTTTCTTCTAATAATTTTTGATGTCTGTCTTTTAAATCCTCCATACCCTAAAGACTTAAAAATCTAATTAGCCAACCTTTGAATGCTGTTGACTTAAGGATCATCATTTTCCATCATCTCATTCAAAGATGTCAGGTACAATGCAAAAGGATTTTCATAACTTCTGGTGGCATATTGACAAATTGTCAGGAAAATAAACAGAAGTTGTATAAGGCCATGGTAGTCCAGAACCCCCGGGAAATGGCTTCAATAAATGAGTCAAGCATCATTTGAATTTTATGACTTCACCCAGAAGAAATTCATTGTGAGCATAAATAACCAAATATAAATCATTAACCAACTAGAATTCTTACATTGTATGCTTCCTATGGTGACAGTTCTGGAAGGTTTTGTCTGAAGCAGTGAGACATTCTATTGTAATAGAATGTAGTAACTGGCCTTTTGTTGTTGGAAGGTTTCTTTTTTTTCATAATTGTTCTTCATGATAATATGCTTTGAGAGGTCAATTCAAGAATTCCCTACTTAGAGGTCTTGTTTCATACAAAAATAATAGTGAGAAATGAGATGACATGTCACTAACCTGAATTCTATGTAATGGTAGCATAAAATAAGGTTTTGATGGAACAAAATTTATAGATTAAGCCAGTGATGGATTTTTTGCAAATGTGGTCTTATCTCTGTGCTTGAGGTTACCTCTGGAAGGCAGAAACCTGGACTTTCAAAAATGGAATGTAAAATCTGAAGCATTAAAATATAGAGTCAGTCTTACAGCTGCTGGTTCAAACAACCTTGAAAGACAAGAAAACAGACTGTATAGAAAGTTAACTGAGGATGAAAGCAGATGCTCTCTCCTATGTTTTTGTCTGCTCTTTGTTATTTTTCTTTTGTTTTTTAAAAATTTTTATTAGATATTTTTTATTTACATTTCAAATGTTATTCCCTTTCCTGGTTTCCCCTCTGAAAGCCCCCTATCCCACCCCCCTCCCTCTCCTTACAAACCTACCCACTTCCTCTTCCCTGTCTTGGCATTTCCCTACACAGGAACTCTGGGGTGGTCTAGTTAGTTCATATAGTTGTTCCTTCTATGGGGCTGCAAACCCCTTCAGCTTCTTGGGTCCTTTCTCTAAGTCCTCCATTGGGGACCCCTTGCTCAGTCCAATGGTTGGCTATCAGCATTCACCTTCATATTTGTCAGGCACTGACAGAGCCTCTCAGGAGACAGCTATATCAGGCTCCTATGAGCAAGCACTTGCTGCATTCCACAATAGTGTCTTGATTTGGTGACTGTATATGGGATGGATCCCCAGGTGGGGTAGTCTCTGGATGGCATTTCCTTCAGTCTCTGTTCCACATTTTGTCTCTGTATCTCCTCCCATGTTTATTTTGTTGCCCCTTCTAAGAAGGATCAAAATACCCACACTTTGGTCTTCTTTCTTCTTGAGCTTCATGTGGTCTGTGAATTTTATCTTGGGTATTCCAAGCTTCTGAGATTATCAATGAGTGTATTCCATGTGTGTTCTTTTGTGATTGGGTTACCTCACTCAGGATGATATTTTCTAGTTCCATCCATTTGCCTAAGAATTTTATAAATTCATTGTTTTTAATAGCTGAGTAGTAATCCATTGTGTAAATGTACCATATTTTGTTACAGCTCATCAAGATAACTCAGTTTTTGTAGACCAAAGTCAAGTCTTTTATTTACATATCAACTCAGTTGCTTACATTTTCCCCTGTGCCCATGTGCTTGAGGCTCTTCCCCTCTTTCTTTTCTATTAATTTCAGTGTATCTGGTTTTATATGGAGGTCTTTGATCCTCTTGGACTTGAGCTTTGTACAAGGAGATAAGAATGGATTGATTTGCATTCTTGTACATGCTGACCTCCAGTTGAGCCAGCACCATTTGTTGAAAATGCTGTCTTTTTTCTACTGGATGGTTTAAACTCCTTTGTCAAAGATCAAGTGACCATAGGTGTCTGGGTTCATTTCTGGGTCTTCAGTTCTATTTCATTAATCTATATGCCTGTCACTGTACTAATATCATGCAGTTTTTATCACTATTGCTCTGTAGTACACCTTGAAGTCAGGCATGATGATTCCACCAGAAGTTCTTCTATTGTTGAGAATGGTTTTCACTAATCTGGGTTTTTTGTTATTCCAGATGAATTTTCAAATTGCTCTTTCTAACTCTATGAAGAATGGAATTGGAATTTTGACACTTAAGTGAACCAAAAAATTCCACCACAGAACTCCTAAACCCGATAATCAACTTCAGGAAAGTGGCCAGATATAAAATTAACTCAAACAAATCAGTGGTCTTCCTCTACACAAAGGATAAGCAGGCTGAGAAAGAAACTAGGGAAACAACACCCTTTACAATAGTCACAAATAACATAAAATACCTTAGTGTGACTCTAACTAAGCAAGTGAAAGATCTGTATGACAAGACTTCAAGTCTCTGAAGAAGGAAATGGAAGATTTCAGAAGATGCAAAGATCTTCCATGCTCATGGATTGGCAGGATTAATAGAGTAAAAATGACCATCTTGCTGAAAGCAATCTACAGATTGTCTGCTCTTTTTAAGAGACATAGGTAGTTGTGGTACCCAAAGGGAATACCTTTTTTTTTTCTCTAAGATTGCCTATCACCTCCAAAGTGACAGGTATAAGGGAATGTTATCTTTCCACAGATATTCTCTTTTGTTTCAGGTATTTTGAAGAAATTTCCTGGTATTTGCAGCTAAAGAACATAATTTTTTTCTTCAATTTTTATTTAAATCCATGGCAGGAAAAAATGCTTTCAATTTATCTTTTTAGACTTTTGAGATTTCAAGAAACTATTGTTTGGATGACTGTAAGTAATTTCATGGTACAAAAAGTAAACCAGGGTAGACAATTGGAAATGTGGATATTTAAAAATGTATGTCAGGTGTTTAGCCTCAGGAGGAGTTTTTACAGAGTTGAAGAGGGGCTTCCTTGCCTCATGAGGAAAAGAAAGGTCAAGGGTCCCATGTTCAAGCTTGCTCCAGGTACAGGAAGACCAGTGACTGCTACTTGCTCCAGCAGTTTCCATACTGAAATCCATTAAACTTAAAAAGTTTCTTAGATTAATTTGTGGCTTAATTTTTTTTACTACCATATTTTAAGAAATAAGCTTTTATATTTTATTTCAGGCTTGATGCATTCTGAAAAATAAAAATTTCATTTCAATAATGGATTCAACAGAAAACAAATAGCTAAACATGAAGCATATGTGTGCTGTTGGGGGAACTCTGTGAAAGAGAAATTCCAGACTCTATGCCTTTCTGTATCTCATATGTTGATTGCAGTTTTAGCATGCTGGGAAGGAAATCAGGCACTAAGCACCGATTATGTAATATCTCCCACCCCCAATTCTCTGGAATCCTTTTGAGTGCACACCCACTTATGTATAATTCCACATTCAAAATGCAGCCACATTCCAAATGGAAAAGAGCTTAAATAGAGACTAGCAGTTAACAACTAGTATTTATTTAAATTACCTTCTGTTTCCAATTACTGTCTCTAATGCAGAGGAGAACAGTGCAGTACAAGTTTAAATAATTAAATATGCCCCAATAAATAGTTCAGAGCTTCATATTTTATTTCATAGCTTATAACAGTCTAAAAAGAGAATCGAGAGTCTCAGTCTAATGCCTAAATGTATTTCTTCATAGCTTCCTCTAGAACCTGAGATGGGAATAAGGTTCAGTGGCAGAGTGCTAGCATATATGCATGAGGCCTAGATTTAATTCTCTACATTGTATGAGTTAATTAATTTTAAAAATCAGATTTTCATTTTACTATTATTATTGAAAAGTATGTTAAGTGACTACAAATTATTTTCTACTCCCTGGCGTGTTTCCTAACTTCAATAAAAGTCTGTTAGATAAAAATAAATGATTCTGATTTGGGTTTTGAGAAATTAAGGCTTTTTCAGTAGGGTTTTAATGCAAGGCATCACAAATCAATATTTGAAACAATATTTGAAACCAGGTTTCTATTGCCTTCTGAAAGGTACAGCTCTTGGTCTCCACCATGTATCATTTAAACCTCTTGCGAAAATGTGCCCAATTATTATTCCAAATTTCTAAGAACTTAAAAGAAATGGACAATTCAAGGGATCAGTTATGATTGGAATGTACAATCTGTGCAGGAAAGATAATGCATTTGCACTTGTTTGGCTAGAGAAAAGAACACTAAAAGATAACTTTATGCATTTGAGAAAAACATTACTTTGGAAAGGTAATAAATATGTCTGTGTGGATATGGTCAATTGTAATGGACAACTGGGTTCAATATAGGTAGCTTTTACTGGTAGTTAGTACAGTGAATTCACAAATAGACAAGGGGAACAGATGAAACTTCTCCTCACAGTGAAACCTCTAAAAGTTTTATTATCCTTTTTACCTGATTATATTATAAAATGCCTTTTTCAAGCTTGTAATATTATAGCTCTGATTATGCACCAATTTGCTTAATTCCTAAAATGTGCTAATCTCATATATGAAGATATCTGTATGAGGTATTAATTCCCTTTGAAGTCCACCTTGCCTCATTGCAATTGCATTGAATATTCTAACTGGAAGGAAACTCAGGATATTGAAGTGTATCACACAATCTTTAATTACTCATGGAACCTTAGGCAAGACTCAAATGGTCCTCCTGTGCAATGGGGGGTCTCGTTCCAGTTTCCTTCTCTCTGTTTTCTGTTCTTTACTTCAGTTACTCTTCTGTATTTCTTTACAGATAGTGTGTCTTTGCATGTAAAGGCACAAGAGAGGCTCAATGTTTCCTAAAGCTTCTATTTCTTGCCATGCTTTTAAAAAGCAAAATAAATAAATAAATTCCAAAGGAAATCTCTTGCAATTTCTTTAGGTTTTTAGTACTTTATTGTTAATAAGATTTTAACATTTATAAAATATTTTATAGACAGTTAAATTGGGAACTACTAAAGAATACAACAGTATTTAAAACAAATATTTACAATATTGTACTAACTAACATGGCAAAGTGAAAAACCATTGATATAATCATTTACTAATAACTGAACATGAGAAAATACTATGCATATTCCTTGATTTATACATTCCTTCATTTATTCATTCAGTAAAAACATTTCACAGTGCCTGCCTTATGCCCAGCACAGAGAACTAGGAACTCTTTCCCTCATGAAGCTACAATTTTAACATGGGATAAGATAAGAAGCACAGCATGCATTGATGAGTTTGGTGACACAAGAAAGTTAGAGGAGCATGGGCACAGTAAGACATGTAGAAAGGTGTTACTAATATGAGTAACCATGGAAGACTTCCTGAAGACACAGATGCAAATCTCAGTTATCATTGAAAAGCCTTCTCAAGAAGAAGGAGTTACAAGGAAATTAAGATTATATTTTTAATTTTCTGATGAGAACAAACAATTGATGAAGGAGAGCATAGTTATATATCTCTAGAGAAACAGAACTGATAGAACAAATATTTATCATAAAGAGGATATACTATACTGATTTAAATGACACAGGCTAAGTTATCTAAGAATGACTGCCTGGACTTTGGAGAAGCTGAGAACACAGCAACATCTCAGTCCCTGAGCCTGGATTCCTCAAAAGTCCCAGTCTAGTGCCAAAGGCACAGATGATGCTTAGAGAGCTGGTGGCATCACCTTCTATTGGAAGAAGCTGAGTTCTGATGTCAGTAGAGAATGGCAGCAGCCTGGGCAACAACACAGTTGGTGAAAATGCAGGCAATCCGACATAATACTTCTTCTTCCCCCTCAGACCTCTTACAATCTGACCACCACTAGAAGGGGATGCTAGTGAGGAGAGAGTCTTTCCCACTAAGTTATTCATTCTAAGAAATACCAGAACAGACCCAGTCAGAGCTATGCCTCTCATTGACTCCAGATCCAATCAGAAGATAACTACATTTAACCATC
Source organism: Mastomys coucha (assembly GCF_008632895.1). Taxonomy (NCBI): domain Eukaryota; kingdom Metazoa; phylum Chordata; class Mammalia; order Rodentia; family Muridae; genus Mastomys; species Mastomys coucha. Next base: position 41,460,740 of record NW_022196897.1, read on the forward strand.
ACAGCAATTGGATTGAGTACACAGTAGAGATCAGTTTTTCCATTATGACATCAAAAAGGTGAAAATACATGTCCTGACTTTGATTTAGCTTACACATAACAAACATGAGCACAGCAAGAAGACATAGGAAGGTCAAGGAATGGGAGGAAGCTTTCTTCTGAAGTTTATGCTTTCTCTTTTGGAGGAGAGATGGTTCTAAAAGACAAGAAATCAGAGTGATTTGAAGAATATAGAAAAAGGTGCCATTTTCTTTAGAGAAGAAGAGTAGATCCACTAGAATAGTGAGATGTTTTACTGATCAACATTAAGACTCCACTTGACATCATGAAATTAATGTCCATAGAGAGCAGCCGTATATATATTTACAATCTTTCTCCATTGTGTGGTGCCAAAGAAATACATCATCAACAGTATGCTTTATTGGTAATTATTCTTTAGCATATGTTAAAACAGCTATAATTGTTTAATGCTGTTACTTGAGTGAGGAAGGAAAGGGTATGAGTTGGTTGGGATGAGTAAAAGGGGGTTCAAATTTATAGTACTATAACAAACTAAATATTTATTGAAACTGGAAAATAAAATCATAATTTAGAAAGGAAGTATAGCAATAGAATTTTATGAAAATATCTTTTATATTCTATGAGACTGAAACTTTTGCTAGACTCACAATTTAGTTAATAATAAACAGTGAGATTACTTGAGACTTAATATTGATGCTCTGCTGCATAGTTCTATTTGTTGAACCTGGCTTTAAGGGATCAATGTAATGATCAAGCTTTCTTGCCTTGTTTTTTTCCATAGTAATCAGTTTTCACAACTGTCTCAATTAGGATTCCCATCACTGTGATAAAACACCATGACCAATAGCTAATTAAAGAAGAAGGATTTATTTGACCTTTCATTTTATGGGCCAAAATGAAGGTAAGTCAGGACAGGAAATTAAGGTAGAAACCTGGAATGAAGAGCTGAAGAAATGTTGATAGACAAATGTTGTTTACCAGTGTTCTCCTCATGACTTGCTTAGCCTGCTTTCTTATACAACTTGGAGCCATCCATGGGTGGTACCATGAACAAAGGGCTGGGTTCCCAGCAATTCATCATTAAGTCAGAATGGCTAGGATAAAAATCTCAGGTGACAGCAGATGCTGGAGAGGTTGTGGAGAAAAAGGGATGCTCTTTCATTGCTGGTGGGACTGCAAGTTGGTACAACCACTCTGGAAATCAGTTTGGTGGTTCCTCCAGAAATTGGACATAGTACTACGAGAGGACCCAGCTATACCACTCCTGGGCATATACCCAGAAGATGCTCCAACATGTAAGAAGGACACATGCTCCACTATGTTCATAGCAGCCTTGTTTGTTTGTTTGTTTGTTTGTTTGATACAGGGTTTTTCTGTGTTGTCCTGGCTGTCCTGGTACTCACTTTGTAGACCAGGCTGGCCTCAAACTCAGAAATCCGCCTGCCTCTGCTTCCCAAGTGCTGGGATTAAAGGAGTGTGCCACCACCACCTGGTGGCAGCCTTATTTATAATAGCCAGAAACTGGAAACAACCCAGATGTCCATCAACAGAGGAATGGATACAGAAAATTTGTGGTACATCTACACAATGGAGTACTACTCAGCTATTAAAAATAATGAATTTATGAAACTCTTGGGGAAATGGCTGGATCTGGAGAATATTATCCTGAGTGAGGTAACCCAATCACAAAAGAACACACATGGTATGCATTCTCTGATAAGTGAATCTTAGCCCAGAAGATCAGAATACACAAAGTACAAACCACAAACCACAAGAAACTCAAGAAGAAGGAAGACCAAAGTGTGGATACATCGTTCCTTCTTAAAAGGGGGAACAAAATAACCATGGAAGGAGTTATAGAGACTAACTATGGAGCAGAGACAAAAGGAAGGACAATTCAGAGACTGTTCCACCTGGGAATCCTTCCCATATTCAATCATCAAATCTAGACATTATTTACATTGTGGATGTAATGTGGATTACATTACATTGTGGATGCCAGCAAGTGCTGGATGACAGGAGTCTGTTATAGCTGTCTCCTGAGAGGCTCTGACACTACCCGACTAATACAGAAGTAGAGGCTCACAGTCATCCATTGGACTGAGTACAGAGCCCCCAATGAAGGAACTAGAGAAAGAACCCAAGGAGCTGAAGGGTTTGCAGGCCCTTAGGACGAACAACAATATGAACTAACTAGTAACCTCAGAGCTCCCAGGGACTAAACCACCAACCAAAGAGTGCACATAGTGTGACTAATGACTCCAGTAGCATATGTGTAGCAGAGGATGGCCTAATTGGTCATCAATGGGAGGGGAGACCTTTGGCCCTGTGAAGGTTCTCTGCTACTGTGTAGGGAAATGCCAGGGCCGGTAAACAGGAGGGTGTGGGGTGGTGAGCAGGGAGAGGTGGGAGGGAACAGTGGTTTGTTTTAGTTTTAGTTTTTTGTTTTTTTGTTTTTGTTTTTGTTTTTGTTTATTTTGGAATGTGACCTGGGAAATGAGATATTGTAAATAAAGAAAACATCAAATAAAAAAAAGAAAGAAAATGCCAGAATTGCCTACATGACAGTCTTGTTGTGACCTTTGCTCAATTGAAGTTGTCTCTCCCCAAATATTTATTTCTTGTGTCAAGTTGACGTAAAATTATCCAGCTCAACACCCTAAGCCAGTGAATAACTGTAATTTTAATTTATGTATTCGTCTATGATTCTGACTCAGCAATATGTGAACACATGTATTTATGTTATGTGAATCATTTGCTGAAAACGGCAAACGTATCAGAAGTGCGTTTAGGCAACAAATGCCTACTAACTATGTTGAACACAGCACAGTTACTCTTGATAAATAAAACTGTCAGTTGGAATAAATATTTTAATCCCTTATAAAATTCTTCTCTTAAAAGTTTCTGTAAAGTATTACTCAATCTTTGCCCATTTAATGCCTGTGTGTGTGCGTGTGTATGTTCTAATAAATACAGAAGAAAGCCCTGTGTTAGGAACAATAAGGAGACACAGGCAATAGAGACAGTCACACTCACAGTTAGGATACCAGGCAGTACAGATAGGCACACCACAGACAAAGGACAAACAAGTCAGAAACTGTAGGCTACAGACAGAAGATACAGAAAAAGAAGTGGAAAATTCAAACTTAGATCCACCCTTGGGCAAATTTGTCCAAAAGGAAATGCTTTGTTTTCTTTCTTTAAGGCAACACTGGAACATTTTGGTGCCTTGGAGCCTATCTTTAATCTATATAACCAATGCAGGAAAGAAGCAAATACAAGAACCAAAATATTATAGTTTTGGAGGGATGTACAGTAGTAAATAGAGCCAAATTTTCTACAAACATAATTTAAATGTCCTAGGCAAGATGGATGCTATAATTTTATGAGAAAAGAATTTAAGTAACTGAGTGTTTGGAATTTAAAACATTTCACATGTCAACATTGAAGTGACCCCAAAACAACTTAAATTGTTGTTTCTTTGAAAAGTCAATATGTGGGGGATCAAAAATGTCACAGATATTGAAAACAATTGTGATATATCTAGATGAAGTTCAGAACTAGAATTTTGTAGAAAAGGAATTATAATTTGGAATAATTTGTTTCCTCTCAAAGATACAAACAATGTATCAAACATGATATTATTCACTTGAAAAGAACATGGCTTTAAGTTGATTTTAGTTAAAATAAAAAGATGGAAAGTTTTGAGTGAAGTCTGAGGATTTAGAAGATTATGCTGATGGCTGACCAATAGTTCTGTAAGTGCAGTTGTGAGAGTGTTGCAGAAGTTGGGCAGGCTTGGAAGATAAATTACTGAATCTAGAACGCATATTGTTTTGTTTGTTTGATTTTTTTGTTTTTGTTTTTTGTCTTTTTTCATTGCCCTGTATTTTCATGTTTCAACTGTGAACAGACATCACTTTGATTATATTAAAAAATAAAAAACAAAACAATATAAAAAATCATAACAGTTGATAAGGAAGAGATCAAAATCCTCTCACACTCTCTCTGTTCAGTGCAGAGATCTACATGCAAAAGGATTACAATGACTTTTTGGCCAAAAATCCTTAAGGATTCCCAGAAAACTGAATAATCTAAAGATAAAGGATGGCTTAGTGATTCTTAGCTTCCTGGATTAAAGAATACAATTTGTTAGTCAGCTATATTTTATTGTAAAACTATTCCATATAACCAATTTGCCAAGAGAGAAGTTTTATTTTGAATCTTGGTTTTAGAGGTTTTGTCTGTGGCTAGTTGTTCCTTTATTTTCTGATCTGTTACAAAGTTGAAATCATGTGGAGTGTGTATTGAAAGGCAACACTACACGAGGAATTGAGGGTCTGTGACAATGGAAGGTAAAAGAGGAAACACTGTCTTAACATTGCTGTTAAGGGCACTCCCTCAAGTGATGCTGTTAAGGGCACCCCCTCAAGTGATGCTGTTAAGGGCACCCCCTCAAGTGATGCTGTTAAGGACACCCCCTCAAGTAAGTAAGAGACAATGGAGCTCACCTCCTGAAGTTTCAACCACCCTATAGTATTGCCAACTTGGGAAATACCAAAAGGGGTTTCCAGTGATTTGCAGTACAAAGCATTGCGATTGAATTTGTCCTGAAGGTCTGAGAGCTGAGGGCAGCAGGAGGTGATGTGATTTCTAGGTCCTCTATATTCTGTATATTGGACTTTAACTCCTTCTAGTAACATGAAATTTTAGGGGAAAAGGTTGATTTTTTAAAGCTGCACTAAGATCTCTGTGGATTCCTCTTTATACAGGAAAGTTGTAGAAGTGCAGTATAGTCCAGTGATATTTCAAAAAAAAAAAAAAACCATCAAAGGCAATGTACAGATATGAGAAGTTTGGCAGATGGGAGGGGCAGTTTGCTACCTTGGAGGACACATATTGAGATGTAGAACAGCATAATGTGAGCTTCAAAACTGGCAAATTTTTACTAATTCTTTAAAAATATCAAATATAGAGAGAAGATAAAATTATTTCTTTTAACCTTGTCTCATCTTGTCAGGAAACCAAAGATGGAAAATTTTTTAGAGATATCTGAGTGTTATGCCTTCTGTGATCATCACAGAAAGGCACACTCGTTCACAGTTCTGGTGTTTAGCACTGTATCCTAGCTAATGTTCTTTAAACATACTCTGATAAGAGCTGTGTATAGCTGTCCTCTGAGAGGTACTGCCTGTACCTGACTAATACAGATGCAAATATCTGACTGAGTGCAGGGACCCCAGTGGAAGAGTTAGGGGAAAGATTGAAGGAGCTGAAGGGGATTGCGACCCCATAGGAAGAACAACAAGAGCAACTAACTGGACCCCCAGGAACTAACTCCCAGGGACTAAACCACCAAGCTAAGAGCACACATGGAAGGATCCATGGTTCCAGCTGCATATGTAATAGAGGGATTCCTTATCTGGCCTCAATGGGAGGGGAAGCCCTTGGTCCTGTGCAGTTTGGTGCTCCAGCATAGAGGGATGCTAGAGCAGTGATGCAGGAGTGGGTGGGTGGAGGAACACATTCAAAGAGGCAAAGGGGAGGGAGGTACTGGATGGGGGCTTTGCGGAGGGGAGTCTGGAAGTGGGGGAAAACATTTGAAATGTAAATAAATAAAGTAACCAGTAAAAATGTTTAATATAAATATACTTAATGTCAATAAGCAAAGTATTTTACATCATTTAAAAGTAGTCTACATCCTATGTATTATTCCTTAGGTTAAGAAAGGGGAATCTGCCGGGCGGTGGTGCACGCCTTTAATCCCAGCACTTGGGAGGCAGAGGCAGGTGGATTTCTGAGTTCGAGGCCAGCCTGGTCTACAGAGTGAGTTCCAGGACAGCCACGATTACACAGAGAAACCCTGTCTCGAAAAACCAAAAAAAAAAAAAAAAGAAAGAAAGGGGAATCTGCTGGATGCAGACATGGTTTTACACATTCTATCTTCTATCTGCCATGCAGTCTGTAAAGTCATTAAGATCTTTACTGTTGTTAAAGAGGTAAATGTTTGTAATTTACACAAACTAACATTCAGAAAAAATTTAAAACATTGAATTTTCTCAGGTAATAGCTATTGTCATGTAGATTTATGAAAAATTTCAATATGTTATCTAACAATTATATTCCTTAGATATATTCAGATGATTCAGTATTCTTGTACACTTTATTGGCATATCCCATGTTAATGCTTGCTTTTTTGCATTCTTTTATGGAAGGTCCCCCTAATGTTACAAAGTGAGGCTTAAAATGTGGAGCCAATAATATGTATGCATTTTCAATACTATACTGTATTTCTATGGCTACACTAGAAAAGTACTTTTATAGGCAAACTGCTATTTGTTATCTGGAGTAACAAACTCCAGGCTTGCCCAACTCTGGTTATTCCACAACCTGCCTGAGGATTATATATAATAGATTAATTTTCTCGGTGGAGGTGATTTCAAGACAGCTTAATATTGACTCTGTTATATAGTTATTGATGATCACTCTCATGCAGGTTTACAATAAAAAAAGAGCAACCTGGCAAAAAGAAATATAAAATGCCGAGTTTGAGAAGAAAAATAACATCAGGAAATTTAATGTTGGAGCCAAGCCTTGGGCTGAAAGAGATTGGAAGCAATAACCCTCATTTCTCTGAATATCTACAAGAAATAGTTCATCCGTAAAGTATAAGGCCCCCTGAATCCTTCCTCCAGCCTTACCTAGCTACAATTGGGCCCATTCTTCTACAAAGCTAGTGCAATTATCCTTGAATGTACAAATCTCCATAATTATTAAATGTTACCTTGGTTATATATTGACTAGATGTCAATTTACAACTCTCCTGTTCTTACCAATCTTTCTGCTCTTACAGTCTGTTCTGCTTCCTCCACTAAGTTTCCTGAGCCTTGGAAAGGATGGCATAAATATCTTACTTAGGGCTGCAAACTCAGGCATCATTTATTCTGAGCACATTACAGAGCCATAAATCTTTGCCTTCATCATAGTTCAATAGAGATGCTTCTCTGATTAAGGCTTATAATGATAATAACCTGCATTTGTAACACACACCCCCACAGAGAGAGAGAGACAGAGAGAGACAGAGAGAGAGAGAGAGAGAGAGAGAGAGAGAGAGAGAGAGAGAAAGAGAGAGAGAGAGAGAATTTGACATTATGTCAATTTAGCTGAGCAACAGGATTAAGCCCCACCACAGAGTTCTGTGATCTCCATAGCTCTTGAAAGAGTTTATGGTATTAGTTACATGCTTCCTTTCCTGGAATGAACCTCTAATCCAATTACTGAGCAGTTAGTTATCTTCATAATAATCACACTAAAATTCCACCAGTAGGTACACTTTGGCTGAGAGGTTGCAACATAGTTTATAGGGGTCATAGCTGGGCAGGACTATTGACTTTTTTCTCTCAGCACTCTGCTTAAGAATTTCCAGCACTCTAAAAACATGGCAGCAGAGAGGAAGCCCCAGGCTAATTCCCAGTTTGATTCCTTTATGTTGTGTAACCATGTGTTTTATGTTTAGCTATAGGGTTTTATCATATAGCTCTGATGGACAAGCAAGTGGAACGGCAAGAACTTGTACTGTTTTCAGATTCTCTGAAGCCTCCATGGCCAACTTATTTAGAGTTATCCTATACCCGCCACTCAAGTTTTAATTCAATAACCCATAACATCAAGGAAGATGCTCTTTCTCCTTTGCAGCCTATCTCCCTTTCAACATTCTTAGCTTGATTACAAGATTATAAATTACCATATGGCTTTTTCATACCTCATTTTCAACATCAACAAAAATATGAAAATTCTATACTTATTAGAATCCCAGCCAATAATATTAACTGGGACTGTTAAAATTCACCTCTTCATCTCTTGATATTACTTTTCTATCTGTTCCCTTCATGTACAGATGTATCAAGATGATGTACTATATTGTCTTTGTTTTCATTATTTCAACATTAGTATGAAATGGTTTCTGTATATTTCTTCTTTAAAATTTATGTAAGAAAAGACTCTATCTGTATATAGTACATCCCAGGATACTTGCTATTGCAAAACATTTTCCCTAATTAAAAACATCCATAAAAATTAACTCTAAAGAGTTAGAGGCAAGGTTACTTCAGATTACAGCCAATGAAGCAAATGAAGAAAAATGTGAACTTCATGGTATAATGCTCTCTACTGAGCGAGATGCTAGATGTGTCTTTGCTCAAGGCCTGAGTTATATGCTTAATTTTGCACATTAAAATTTAATGACCTTTTAAATGTAATATGCCCTTATCAAACAGCTGTTTTTTTCTTTCTCTGTAATATCATTTCATATAATTGTAGAAATAATAATTCAAGCACGGTTCATATGTTTTGGGTTTTCCCCTTTATACACAACAACTCTTTTTATTGATTTTTTAAAAAAAGCTTTCCCTTTAATAGCACAGTTAAATTTTTGTAGTTCTGACAAAATTATTAGACAAAACATTTTAAAATAATATTATGCTCCTTTTTACTTAGAGTAAAATTAAGGATACCAAGATCAATCTTTCTTACTGTCATTAAACCTATCACCATATGTGAAGGCAGAGCTGCATTTTGCTCCTGATTTATGGGTTTTGTAAATTAACATGATCTTAGACTATAGTATGTGTATTTTGAAATATGACTTTGGAGCCTGTGGAGTACATTTGGAGTACTGTGGAGTGCCTTAAGCAGGGAAATGCATTCTTACCTATAGGAGAAAGGCTTGTTTTTGATGTACTTATTTCTAAGTGCCTCTGGCAAGCTTTCCCAGAATCTTAATTTTACATTCTTTCTTCCTATGTATGTTTATGTTTTACATTCAACATATAAGGTATTGAGAAGTGGTCTCTGAACAGCAGAAATATCTTTTGTTACACAAGGTAGCTAGGCAACCAGAGTCCATTTCAGTGTTATGCATAAAGCACTACCGGTCTTACCTTTGTTGACATTGTTTTATGCTTTACTAAATAAGGTCACTCCTACATCATCTCTTAACCTTGCCTTGTGGGATATGCATGGAAAGTGTTGTTGCTTCTACTTAGTTGTATAACACCAACATGTTATAATAAATAGTAAAGGAAGAATTTAACTCAAGAGCCTAAACAGCATATTTATTGTCCTTTTATGGACTCCCTAGAGAATATTCAAATAATTGTTAACAGAATGAAATAATGTTTCCCCATAACTCAAAATCATCTATAACCAATTCGAGAAAATATTACTAATTCTACAAAAGAAAAAATGAAACGAAACATTCTAGGGTTGCTCTATTTCCAATGAAATGGTTATTTTCTTTAATCGTGATAACAATGTTCAAGACATAAAGGGAAAAATCCACAGAATTAAATAACTTCGAATGCTAGATAAACAATAAGGACAGTTTCCATGATTTTTAACTACCAAGTATGTTAAGCAAATAGCTTAACTTAAATGATTCAAACTATTTCCGACAAAAGTCTCTCCTTTTCAGTTGCACCAGCAATATCCATAGTACTTGTGTACATTTACATCCTCTGTAACTGAACATGTGAGTTAGGGCCTGACTTGGCTAACATATAAAAGAGGATTTAATTAATGTATATGGAAAAAAATCAAGTGTGTGAACAAAAAAAGGAGCAGAAAAGCAGGATTATTGTTACATAATAATATGTACTTGGTACATGCTCTAGTCTCTGTATTAACAACCAGTATGGTATGCTTGAAGTTATTGTAAAAGGACAGATCTTATGTTATGAGTTGTTACTATAAACAGGTCACATTTAAAAGGAGGAAGGGAAGGAAATGTTGAAATAAAGAAGATGCAAGTATAGTATGGCGAATGAGATAGATCAGCACAATAAGAAGAGGAGGATGAGGAGGGAAGAGGAGGAAGAGAAAAAAGTTAATCAATATTAGTGAAACAAGTCATATAGAAAATGCTGGTATTTAAACCTTATATAGAATAATTTTGGGATACTTCTAAAGGGTTAGGATAAATTAACTTTTCATTAAAACTATTAGCTCGATGGCTGAAGACAATTGATCATAACTTTTTTTTGCAATTTCTCCAATATCTCTGTTACCATTCTCGTTCTCAGATAGGAGTATCCTAAGTCCAACTCTGTGACTTCCTGAAATAATTTTAAAATATTTTGAAGTAGATGGTACTTTGGGGATAAATTGAATTCTATACATGGGATGGATAATTCTTATCTTAATCATGGGAGTTTGAGTAGACCTTGGTGCCGATGAAATGGACCAGTTTTAAGGAAACATTATTTTTCTTTTGAAGACTACATATGGGCAAGGATTGAAGAATGGAGTGCATCTTGATAAGATAAGCAAAGAAACAAATATGCGATCTGATTGATTAATTCATTGTGTAAATGGGTTAGGTGGTACTCGTTCAATATTCTTTAAGAGAAAGGTATGTCCTGTGTGCATGCATGTTATTTTATAGTCAATGTTAGCTTTGAACTTCATGATAGCATTTTCAACACTTTTTTAAAGTTATCATGCAAAGGGATGAGATTAATCTTGTTTAGCTTATAAAACAGCCTATTTCCTCTGCCCTCATTACCTTCTCCAGTCCCTTGTAACTATTGCTGGTTCCATTTCCACTCCCCAGTAACTGCCTTCTGCTTTCAAATATTCTAATCCCTCTCCTTTTTTTCTCTCTCCCTCCACTCTCTTTAGGAGCCTGCCTTTCCCTTTCCTGGTCCCATTTCTAGTTTCAAAACACACACACACACACACACACACACACACACACGAGATTGAGGAAAGAAACCTTTGCATAGCCGTTGGAAAATCCATGGCTATCTTCTTACATTGGTGGCCTGAAGCTTCTCAGTAAATGACTGCTAGAACCAAAGATGCAGCAACAACAGCAGCCATCACTTCAAAATCTTTCCCTATCTCCATTTAGTTTAGCCTACTCAGGCTGTATTAGTTATTCCTTTTCTTCTTGTGCTGCTGGCAAAGTACTTGGAAAAACTTACTTAACAAGGAACAGGCTCATTTTGGTTCAACAATAGTTTACCTCAGTGAAGAATACATGAGACTTAAAGGGAGGGACTGACTGGCATAAGATGCCTGAGAGAGAGTTTCAGTTGAAAGACTGGTTCCATCAGATTGGCCTGAAGGATTGAGGTAAAAACACCTAGCCCTTAGGACAGTGCTATCTCTGCAAAGGTGGTCCTGGCGTCAGTCGGGCAGTAAGGCAGTAGACAGTGTTCTTCAGTATCCTCTGCTTCAGGTCCTACAGTGAGTTATTGGCCCTGACTTCTGTCCTTGATGAACTGGATTAAAAACGTAAGCTGAAACAAACCCTTTCCTTCCCAAGTTGTCTTTGATGTAGTACTGAATTGTAGTAACAGAAACCCAACTAAGGCAGCCAGAGCACTAGGGAGCTTGGCATAGTGGGCCAGCATTCAGGAGGAAGCAAGAGATGAATACTAAAGCCCAGCTCACTCTCTCACTCTTACCTGCTAGGAACCCCAACTCACTGAATGCTTATCCTCTTATTTGGAGTGGATCTTTACTCCTATTTTACAGTTTTCTAGAAATAGTAACACAGACGCACCCAACAGTTTTCCTTTTATGTTATTATAAATTCCATTTAACTGCCATTCAAATTAATGGTTCAAGTACTTTACATATTTAAAGGACTTTAATTGTTTTTTGCAATGCACACTTTGCATGACAGCAGTTTATGAGGCAAAAGCTTCATGGAAGCCAGTCTCCTGCATCATCTCCTTGGCATTTCCTAACTCAGAGGTAGCCCAGATATGTCCTTGCGAACTCGCATGCTAGGTGCCCACCAAGATATGATTTATTAATAGCTAGGCAAAATTGGGCATTGCTCTCTGACCTATACCAATGTTCCAACATCTTAGCCAAACCCTGGCTTGGAATTTTGTAAAGAATGTTACCCATCCAGACAAATTGCTTTCTGCATTGTGATAGGACATTGAAGTTTACAGAATGGGAGACTTATCCCAGGGCAAGGTCAAGTACAATCCTCATTTTCAGTCATGTACTGCAGCTGAACCACTTCTAGGAATTAGCAAGAAAGAGACTTGTCTCTCGAGGCCACCCTGGTCTACAGATTGAGTTCCAGGACAGCCAGGGCTATACGGAGAAACCTTGTCTTGAAAAACCAAAAAAAAAAGTCTCTACTATCCCAGAAGATTAGCATAGTGGGCGTTTTACTAAGGATGGGCAGGACCTTGAGCCAAGTGTGTGTGTGTGAGATAGTGTGCAGCAGTCAGCTGTCAGAATTCGAGACTCTGAGATTCAAGATTCGAGCTTCTGCCCTCCTGGTTGGCTCATCCTCAGCACACCCCTGCCCCAACTCTGGCAGGGCCCACGCAGACCTGAGCATGTTCAGAGCCCAAGGGAGGGGGTGCTGCACCAGTCCAGAGGAGATGGCTGTTGTTTTAGACCCAGTGTGTTTCAGGTGGCCTCAGATGTACCTCGCCCACTGAGCTGCCAGATTTTTCATTTCTCTTTTGTAATGACTGTAAAAGTCTGATGCCATTTTTGAGAAATACATTCAGATCCTGCACTTCCATATGTCATCTCTGCCATTCTTTCTTTTCTGACACCGTGTCAACCTTACTAGGACCCTGTTCTCCCACGGGTTGAGGGAGGCCCAGACTGCCCGGCCCGTGGCAGTTTTTGTTGCATAGGCTTTGTGTCAAGTTAGGTTTTCATTTTTGTCAGTTTATATTTTGATCTTAGGATCATGTGCCAGGAAAGTGTACTACCACTGAGCCATCTTGTGAGTCTTCAGCATTTGATTTTAGTGTAATCTCTTCAAGTTTAGATGAATATGTTTTACACTAAATTAATATATTCAAATATTTTAGCTCACTGGAAAAGATTTAATAGTATTTTGCAACTGGCTTGAACTTTAATATGATGAATAAAATTTTCTCAAATTTAGAATAAAAAGGACCAATAGCTATGATTAGTATATGTTTCTCTCTCTGCTTATTAGTAGTTGAAATACAAATATTGAAACCAATTCTTATAAATGCAATTATCTCCACATGCATTTAAAAATTCTTTCTCATGTTTTTCATTATCTGAAAAGAATTTCTTTGGTTCTCATAGTATACTGATTAATAATATAGTATCAAAGAATTCATAGTGAGCCAAATAAAGTTGGTAGAAAGTATTAAATTGTTCACTTCTTTACTTTCCTTTGAAAGACCTTGACTGTGACTACTCATCATAAAGTATGTATCTGTCTATATGCATATGTATTTATAAACCAGAAGTGTATAGGCTAGCTGCATATAATTTTGAGACATAGGTGTTCATCACATTGGGCAGTCAGGTGGTATAAGGAAGGAGGAAACAAGACCAAAAAGCACAAGAAATCAGTTTCAGGATCACCTGATCCACTGGGAGCTGTGAAGAAAGAAATGTTCATAGGAACTGTCACACTGGACAAAAATGACTGATACATATGTAGTTTGGTAATTGAGTGATAACGTATGATTTTTTTTCTGGGAAAGCTATTATCATGCATGAAGAATCATTTTTGAATTCTTTGCTTTAAATATTATTTTTGAAAAAAATGTTTACTAGTTAGAATAGAACATGAAGTATTTCTGAATATGAGTATATGTTGCTTGGGATGAAAACAAAGTGAGAAACCTAATTTTAAGCAAAAGATGAGACTATCTCACGCTCACTCCCACCAAATGATGACAAAGAATGAAAAGCCTGTGAAATATATAACTTATTATATAATATATAATATAGCTTATACTAATGATTTTAAATAGCTTTATATTAGATGACTGCTTGGGTATCTGGCTATTAATTTGAGAATTGATAGTAGAAATTCCTAACAATGTTTCTTCCTTTTGTGACCTTCAGAAGGCTAAAGAAGAGGGGCTGGGGATGAAGTTCTATTTTACATGAAAATTTTATGTAGCAAATGCAAAAGTGAATAGTAAAATATATGATATAAATATTTCATACTATGTTATAGAAAATCATAACAACATAACATGACAATCCACAAACATAAACTAAATGAGTTGTTGAAAAATTAACCAGGGAATGGGATTGAAATTACTGAAATTAATGATAGAACATACATAGTCAGGATAATCTTATACTGTTTGCTTCCTGACAAATTAAGACATACATGGCTATCAAGTCCTGTGGGTATAGGCAAAAGAATATACCCAAGAATCTGGTCATATGATAAATCAATTTTTACTTTTTGAAAATATGATACATGTAAACAGTAGCAGTCTATTCAGCTGCAAAGAAAAAGTAAATCCTAAAATTTGCAAGTCAATGAAGGGACCCAGAAACTATCACACTGAACCCAGACCCAGAAAGTCAAATGGTGTATGTTCTCTCTTATCTGTAGATCCAATCTCTGAGTTCTTTAGTGGAGTAAATAACCAGAAGTAATCACAGAATTCTGAAAAGTAGAAAGGGATAAATAAGAAATATGGAGAAAAAACTCTAGAGATAAAAATGATAGGATAGAGTACTAGGAAAAGGGAAAGGGTAAAGTTGGGGACTTTTTTTTTTCCTTTTAAAGTATTTTTTTTTATTTTCTTTATTTACATGTAAATTTCTCCATTCCCAGTTTCCCCTCCAAAAAA